>NC_051254.2:34868055-35106090 GCF_015237465.2 Chelonia mydas | reverse complement strand
TTGAAGAAAAAGTAAAAGAACCACCTCTGTAAAATCAGGATGGTAAACACCTTACACAGTAATCAGATTCAAAACATAGAGAATCCCTCTAGGCAAAACCTTAAGTGACAAAAAGACACACAAAAAAGAGGAATATACATTCCATTCAGCACAACTTATTTTCTCAGCCATTTAAACAAAACAGAATCTAACGCATATCTAACTAGATTGCTTATTAGCCCTTTACAGGAGATCTGACCTGCATTCCTGCTCTGGTCCCGGCAAAAACAACAAAGACCGAGAGAACCTATGTTTCTCCCCCTCTCCAGCTTTGAAAGTATCTTGTCTCCTCATTGGTCATTTTGGTTAGGTGCCGGCAAGGTTATCTCAGCTTCTTAACCCGTTACAGGTGAAAGGGTTTTTCCTCTGGCCAGGAGGGATTGTAAAGGTGCTGACCCTTCCCTTTATATATAGATTCTGGTACAAAGATAGATATTGACCAAAGAATCGTAGTGCTGGATGACTGATTGGATCATGCATTGGGGAAAAAATCCACAAAGATCAGCACAGTAAGTTTGCTTTTTCAATTAACTAGGTTTAGGGATGAACATACAGGGGAAATTAATAGGATAAATATGAATTACAATATGAACTCGTTAAGATTTTTACTCTCAAATTAATCAGATGCTTACTGCTGATTGGAATTTTTCCACCTTTCAGGAAAATTTTGACTTTTCACTGAAAACCCCAAATCCATCCCCCCCGGCCCCGACTCAGTTTTTGGCAAATGAAAACTTTCTGCTGAAAAGGGGATTTTTTTAATCGAAAAAACAAAAATGTTTGGGTTTTCAGTTTTCAGTTTCTTCAGTGAACAATCCAAAAATGTTTGGAGAAAAGCAGACAGATTCTGAGATTTGTTGTTGTTTAGCTGAAAACCCAGTCGCGATTAAAAAGAACATAGCTGAAAATTTCCAATCAGCCTTAAACTTCAAATAAATTGGAGAACATTAATATTGTCTGATAAACCCTTAATTTCAAACCATTTATTCTATTGCATCTGTGTGATTACTCTTTCAAAGGGATAGTTGCGAGGAGGTAACAACTGAATAACCAGTAAAGCTGACAGCTCACAGACTCTGTTTTATACAGACTAGCCCCTTTCAACCCTGGGTTAGAGTTGAGCCAAGCAGACAACCCCTGTCTATCCTGACCCGTTCAAGGACATACGGGAGCACATTGCGAATAGAAGTCAGAGCTCCTGTCCTAGCTTCACACTGCTGCTGGCTGAGTATACTTGGTGTCAATGGGCGTGCAGAACTTACACATAACAAGACATGGGGCTATGTTTCCACAGGTATTTTGGCACCTAGTGGGACTTTCAGAAGCACCTAGGAGCTTATAACTCGTTGATTTCAAGGGGTGTTGATGGCCCTGATGCTTTTGAGAATCTCACTAGGTGCATCAATACCTTTAAAAATCTGCCCCAAATCCACTCTCCGAAAGCCCTTACAGTCCTAGTAGACATAGCAGAGAAATGGAGGGAGGGGAAACTGAGGCATAAAGAGGGGAAATGACTGGCCCAAGGTCACACAGCAGGTCACTGGCAGAGACAAGAGTAGAGCCCAAGTGTCCTGGCAACCCCTGCACCACACGCACAGAGTAAACAATACAACACAGTGATGATGGAGGGATGCTGTCTGTCCATTGTTACACGCCGGCCGAAGTGCAGCTGGGAGTTGGTGCCATAAATCAGTTTGGAAGCAGGCAGCTGGCCCTCTAGGCACAGAGCTTGGGGTAGAAAAATCACAGATGAGCTGCTACTTACAAGGCTGTGTGTGTCTATGTGGGAATCAGGCTGTGTTTAACAAGCAACATCGTGGCCCAAATCCTCAGATGGGGTAAAGTAACGAAGCTCCATTGACTTTAAAGGATCTGACCCAATTTACAATAGTGTGATAACATGACTGACTGATTGTCAGAGGTGAGGAGCCCTACCAACACCTAGTCATTGTAAGTGATGAGTTCTGTGCACCTTTGACATTCATATAATGAGATATTAGAGAAAGGGGAATCAGGGCAATTCCCTCTGTTGCTCTAATCCTGACCATTGTCCTTCTCATTCCCCCTACAGCCATCAAACAGTGTACTGAGGAAGAAAATGTCCAACCAAACCACCATGACCAAATTTCTTCTCCTGGGGTTCTCTGATGTTCCAGAACTGCAGATTTTATACTTTGTGGTGTTTCTAGTGCTTTACCTGATATCCCTGCTGGAGAACCTTCTCATCATCACAGATATAGCCCTCAACCACCACCTTCACACCCCCCTGTACTTCTTCCTGATGAATCTGTCCATCCTAGACCTTGGCTCCATCTCTGTCACCATCCCCAAACCCATGGCCAACTCCCTCATGAACACAAGATCGATTTCTTATTCTGGATGCGTTGACCAAGTCTTTCTCGTCGTCTTCGCTTCAGCAGATTTTGCCATACTGACCATCATGGCTTACGATCAATACGTCGCCATCTGTCAACCACTGCACTATGAGACAGTGATGAACAGAAGAGCTTCTGTCCAAATGGCAGCCAGTGCCTGGACCTGTGTTCTTCTCTACTCTGCAGTGCACACTGGAATCACCTTTGCAATTTCCTTCTGTGGAGGCAACATAGTGGAGCAGTTCTTCTGTGAAGTCCCCCAGCTACCCTTTGTCTTTAGGACACTGAAAATCAATCAGGTTCTTCAAAGAAGAACTTTATTGATAAAGAAAAAAGTAAAAGAATCACACCTGCAAAATCAGGATGGAAGGTAACTTTACAGGGTAATACAAAGATTTAAAACACAGAGGATTCCCCACTGGGCTCAGCTTGAAAGTTACAAAAACAGGAATAAAACTATCTTTGTAGTGGAGGAAAATTCACAAGCTAAAACAAAAGAGAACCTAACTCAATTCCTTGCCTTACTTACAATTTCTGTAATTTTAGGTGGATTCTTCCAGGTATGTTTTCAAGAGATGTTGTACCTGCTTGGTCTCTCCCTCCATCCGGAGAGGGAACAAAACAAAGAGAGCCATAAACAAGCCCTCTCTCCCCCCGCCCCAGATTTGAAAGTATCTTCTTTTCTCATTGGTCCTTCTGGTCAGGTGCCAACTAGGTGATTTGAGCTACTTAACCCCTTACAGGTAAAGCGATTCAGTACAGCCATCAAGGAGGGATTTTGTGCTACGCTTTCTTTATATTTATGACACTGCTATGTGGCCATATGCAACCTACTGAGGTACAGGCTCATCATGAACAGGACGGTCTGCCTTTCATTGGCAGTTCTCTCATAGTTCAGTGATAATGTGGTGTCCCTAGTACAAACAGTCCGGGGTTTCACCTTGCCATTTTGTGTATCCAATAAGATTAACTATTTCTTCTGTGACATTCCCCCATTGATTAAGCTTTCTTGCATTGACACCTCTCAGTATGAAATGCAGTTGTTTACAGCTGCTATACTGGTCATCTTCATGCCATTTACTCTCATCCTTGTGTCCTACACCTTTATTATCTCCACCATCTTAAAGATGGCATTGGCTGAAGGCAGACACAAAGCCTTCTCCACCTGTTTCTCACACCTCATTGTGGTGACACTGTATTATGGGAGCAGCAGCCTGATCTATTTAAGACCCATTAACTTACCAGACAGCAACAAAGTGCTATCTCTGATCTACACAACCGTCACACCCACCTTGAACCCCTTTATTTACAGCCTGAGGAAGAAGGAGGTGAAAGAGGCTCTGAGGAGAATATTGCAGGACATGATGAAGAGAAAAATATTTTCTCATAGAAAGTAATTTGGGTACACATCTTTTTTATGATGTCAGTTACACAACTGCGCAAATCTGGAGTAGCTCCTTTGAAGTCAATGGCATTCAATGCTATGGTTGAACTAGTGTCCAAAAACTGCAATAAGAAACACATAAAATGTTACCTTTCTGTCAACTTTTTGTGTGCATTGGAATTAGAAAGTTTGGGCAAAAAAAGCCATCAAAGTTTCAGAAATAATGATCATCTCTGTAGCTGATTGAAACACTGAAAAAATTGCATCTGTATATGATTGTCTTCTAGATACCTGTATTTATTGAGAAGGGCTTGCATGGATCTGGGAAGGGCATGTGGACAGCATCACGTCTCGGTTCATTGCCCCTTTAGGGTTAATGTTGTCCAAATGCTATTCATTTAATCATGAATGTCTGGTTGACTGTGGCAAGGTAAGCTGGTGGTTCAGTCATTCCTTCATGGGACAGGTGTCTATATCTGAGGAAAGTTCCTCCAAATTTTCATTCATCCCTGCCCTGTTTGGCCAAGGTCTGAAAGAAACCATGGAGTATGATGGCATGAATCTCCATGGCCTTGCAGCTTCTGTAGTCGATTACACTTGCAGAAAGCAATTACAGAGCTGATGTAAAATGCTAGCAGAGCAGAATGATAGTGCCTGATTCTTCTCTGACTGACACCAATGTCAATCAGAAGGGACTGCACGGCCATCAGAGGCATAAGCTCAGTACCAATGCGGACACAAGAACAAATGGATATAAACTGGCCATGAGGAAGTTTAGACTTGAAATTAGACGAAAGTTTCTAACCATCAGAGGAGTGAAGTTCTGGAACAGCCTTCCAAGGGAAGCAGTGGGGGCAAAAGACCTATCTGGCTTCAAGATTAAACTGAATAAGTTTATGGAGGAGAGGGTATGATGGGATAACATGATGTTGGCAATTAATTGATCATTAACTACTCATGGTAAATAGGTCCAATGGCCTGTGATGGAATGTTAGATGGGGTGGGATCTGAGTTACTACCGAGAATTCTTTCCTGGGTATCTGGCTGGTGAGTCTTACCCACATGCTCAGAGTACAGCTGATTGCCATATTTGGGGTTGGGAAGGAATTTTCCTCCAGGGCAGATTGGAAGAGGCCCCGGGGGTTTTTCACCTTCCTCTGCAGCATGGGGCACGGGTCGCTTGCTGGAGGATTCTCTGCACCTTGAAGTCTTTAAACCATGATCTGAGGACTTCAATAGCTCAGACACAGGTGAGAGGTTTATTGCAGGAGTGAGTGGGTGAGATTTGGTGGCCTGCACTGTGTAGGAGGTAAGACTAGATGATCATAATGGTCCCTTCTGACCTTAATATCTATGAGTCTATGAGGAAATAGATCCTGAGCATTTATATTCTCATTCAGAGGTGTGAATGATTGCACAAGTTGCAAGGCAGTGGACATTCATACTTCCCTCTCCTTCCTAGAACTGGCTCACATAAAGTAGGCCAGTTGGCTGGTTGTTCTCCAATTTCTCCATTCTAGGTACACTACAAAAAAGAATTTTTCTCAGGGAACCTTTGGCCAACTCCTGAGTCTCTCAATCCTATTAGGGAAGGAGCCAAAGCCCAATGAAGTCAATGGGGAGACTCCCATTGAAGTCAGTGAGCTTTGGACCAGGCCCAAATTCTTAAAGGGTGAAACTGTTCAGAAGATCAATACAAGACCTGTGCACCACCTGACTCCCAGTTAAGTCCTCAAAATATGTCTGAAGTGTTGTGTAGGCCTAACGCTGGCACTCTGGGGAGGGTAATATTTCACCCCGAATGATGCATTCTGAAGCTATCACTGAGAGCTCGGTGTAGAACACGTGGCTCACAAACAACTCTTTGATCGTCACTGCACATGGGTCATGTTTAACTGACATGATGCGGATCTGAGGTGGGCGGAGCATTGCTGAAGTGAACACTTGACCTGTTCTGTGAATGGATAGAGGTTCCCTGTTCTTTCTGGGGATAATGTGAAAACTCTTGATGTTGAGTAGAGCTGGTGTGAAAATGAGGATTTTTCCTGTGGAAAATTGTAAGGGAAATATCCCCATTAGAAAGATTCCTGTCTGGAAATTCCAATTTTCCTGAAAGAAATTTTGAAACCATAGGAAAGTATTATAGGAAAGCATTGGGTTTTTTCACACTTTCTTCCTGTTTCCAAACTATTTCCACCGAACACTGACTATTGTTAAGTGTTGAAAGAATTTTCCTTAACAGGCATCCGATGAAGTGAGCTGTAGCTCACGAAAGCTCATGCTCAAATAAATTGGTTAGTCTCTAAGGTGCCACAAGTACTTCTTTTCTTTTTGCGAATACAGACTAACACGGCTGTTACTCTGAAACCAGTGAAAGTATGCTTTATCTCTGACAGTAATATTTTCAACCCTTAATTTTTATTTTCCAAATGGCAAAAGTTAGAGGAAGGTCAAGAAGTAGGGCCTTTCCCCCCGCACTTTCTTACCATTTTCCAAATTTTGCCATTTGGAAAATATCCTGCTGGGGGGAGGCTCCTGGACTGGGAATTTCCCAGGAGGCGCAGGGAGCTGGGTGCCCAGTGGACACTGGGAGCTGCGTGCCAGTCAGTGGGTGACACTGAGACTGGGGTCTATCTCTCTCTGTGGCTGGCTGGTAATTTGATGTATTGTCATGTTTTTAAGCATGTTTTTAACATTTAATAAAATGTTCTTATATGAATTTAAAATAAAAAGCAACAACAGTAACAACAACGATAATAATAATAATTAATCACACAAAATCAGAGTAGTTAGCACAACGTGATTTGGGGGCAAAATATTTTTTTCTTTATTTGTATGTTAAATTCCCATGCAACCATTTGTGGTGTTCTAGAAATGCTAAATAAGAATAATTTTCTGTTTGATCTTCCTGATTACAAAATGGGGAAAATGATAACTATCTAGCCATGTGAAGATTAACACTTTGATATTCTGACTGAACTTTCAACATACTAACCATGATTCAGCACCCTGCTTTATGTCAGCACAATAGCTTTGATTTCAGGAGTTTCGATCAATGTGTAACTGGAGTAACACACAAATATCTCAGAGCCATTCTGTCAAGGTCTCAATCAATAGGTCTGGTAGTAGCAGACCAGGTGAAAAGGAACTAAAATTCATAGTATATGAGTGGCTGCCTGCTTCAATGAATGAAAAAGACTCCGGAGACCTCTAGTTACCCAGGCTCAGATCCACAAAGGGACTTAGGCACCTCAAGACTAGATTTAGGCAGTTTTAGGCACCACTGCAATCCACAAACAATCTCTCTGCTTCCAGTTAACTCTGTAGGCACCTAAACTTACTTTTGGCCAGATTCTTAAAGCCTATTTCAGTGCCTAGTGGGATTTTCAAAAGCCTCTGAGCACCTAACACCCATTGAAATCCCTACCTTTAAAAATACCTTTAAAAATCTGGACCTAGGCACCTAAATTTGCACTGTAAACATTCCCAAAGTATCTTACTTTGTGTCTCTGGGCATGCATCCCTGGAAGCCCCAGCATGATCCACAAACCCGTGAAGATGGGTTTCACCCAGCTTATCTCACCTGCGAAACCTTGTCCAGTAGGCAGGCTCTGAACACACATAACTCTACACAAAATGGCCAGAGGGACACAGGGGTGCTGGAATAGGGGGAGCCAGGGGGCTATGGCCGCATCACTTTTTACTGGCCTTAAGGGCAAGTGAGAGGCGGGAGGTGGCAGAGAAGAGCAATCAAGGTGCAGGGCCTTCGGGAGAAGAGGTGGCGCCGGAGGAGGGCCTCGGGGGAAGGTGCAGGATGAGGGTGGGACCTCGAGGGAAGGGGTGGCGTGGAGGCGGGGCCTTGGGGGAAGAGGCGGTGTGGGGCTGGGGCCTCAGAGAAGAGGCAGTGCGGGGGCAGGGCCTTGGGGAAGAGGTGTTGCGGGGGCAGGGCCTCTGGTTGATCAGGAGAAGGAATTAGCACAAGGATCTTTCATTTCTCCAATGACTAACCTGACCACTGGGATACAGAGTCACTTTTGCTCACTATGAGGCCCAGTGCATATTGAATTGTTTATATACAGTACAACAGCTTCAACAGGAGAGACTGGAAGAGCACCACATTTGGATATCCTTTAGTTAGGCTTGGCAGAATTCAATTTTTATTTTTTTATAATTTCAGCGTATAATATCAGTATGTACTTTTAAGCATTTATTTCTATTTTTATCAATTTTTGCATTTGAGTTTTTAGTATTGTTTTTTCAGATTTTTATTGATTTAAACAATGAGAGGTGTGGGAAATTGTGAGGGTGAGTCACACAACAGAGCTGGTCAGACAATAATTGTTTAATCACAGGAGATGCTGGTTTTCAAAAGTTAAAGCTTTACAACCATTACAACACACACTGACAACATCACGTGTCAAAATATACAAGGCACATATCCTTAAATCAAACTCTAATAAATTCTCAAGCAGCATTTTTCTTACTTTGCCTATCTGTAAATGTCTATTCTTAGCAACAGAAATATTTTTTTCATTATTTTGTGTGTGTACTGTAAAATTGATGTGTACGGGACATTTAGAGATACAAATCTAATCCTTCAAGCCTATCTTTTCCCCAATGGTTAGAGCATGTATCTAAAATGTAGAAAACCAATGTTCAAATCCCTTCTTCCTCTCAGGCAGAGGGGGAAATTGAACTGTGGGTCTCCCATATTCTTGGCGAGTGCCCTAAGCAGTGGGCTAAAGTTTATAAGAGAGGCCTTCTCCTCTCCCTGCCATTTGGTATGTGGTTGGGCTTGCTCTGAGAAGGCCTACCAGCTGAGGTAAGTCACATGTTGTGATAGGCATGCGTAGAGCCCACGGATCTGGAAATGTGTGTTGTGGGGGGTGTTGACTACTGTGGCAGTGGAGATATGTTGGCAGGTTTTGCATCTGTTGTTATGGCAGGGGCTGGTGCCGCTTTGAGTTGGTGGCTCCTGGTGTGTGGGGAGCTTGCTTCTGATAATGAGGTTGGAGAGGTTGCAGGGGTGTGTTTGAAGGCCAGAGGAGGGGGTTCCGGAAAGATATCATTCAGGATGTGGTCCCCAGTGAGTATGGGTTGTAATTGTTTCAGGGTACTTAAATTCATAAATCCGCTACACAGCAAAAATCATGGCCTTAATTATTGAGTTGTAACCTGTAAGTTGTAACGCTGTAAGTTTCACTGGTGATAGGGGACCGGTGAAAGTAAAGCGCTGGTTTGTGTAGTCACTCAATTCCTCAGGCGTCAGAGAGTGTTTACAGTACCAGCACTTCCATCCCCGATGAGAGCAGCGCTGTAGGGCAGCTATCCCAGAGCTATAAGTTTTACTGCAAAAAGTCATTAACAAGTGTAGACAGCCCAGCAGTTTTAGCGCAAAAAAGAGACTTTTTGCCCTTTACATAGTAAGTGTAGACATACCCTAACCCTTTTTGTCCTGTGACTGGAGAGGTGTTAACTGCCCACTTCACCTTGAATAGCCTCTTGCAACATGTTAAGGCCTTATCTGTTCCACATTTGTATGCAGCTGTGACATGCCGAGTACCTGTCCCCGATCTGAAGAAGACCTCTGTGTAAATTCAAAAGCTTGTCTCTTTCACCAGCAGATGCCGGACCAATAAACGATATTACCTCACCTACCTTGTCTCTCTAAAATCCTGGGGAAAAACACAGCTAAAACAACAATGCAAACATCGTATACCTCGCGTAGACCTGCTGTACTCTAGGGAACTTCATCATGAATAAACCCCTTAAGTCCCCACTGACATCAGTGGAGTTCAGTTCAGGGTGGGCTGGACATGCTCTGCCCATCTCGCAGTGCAGCTCTTTTAGCTCACATTACTCCAGGCAGATCCAGGTCCATCCAGATCGTGCCTTATGAGTCAGCGAATACCTGGTGCTGCAATCATTACTTAGAAACTGGCCCTTCTGCACACCAGGGGTCTCACTGTAGGTAATAGAACAGCTCGAATAATTCAGGGCTCCCACGTGCGCTGTGGTTTGCTATATTACACCACTTGATGAGCTCCCATTATATCCATTTTATTGCAACTTACAATAAATGTTGAGAAAAAAGTTTGTGATTGGTTATAAAAGCCATAGTCTTACTTAGAGCTTTTCTCAGGGCCTCCTTGACCTCCTTGTTTCTCAGGCTGTAGATGAGGGGATTGACCACGGGAGTCAGGATGGTGTAGAAGACGGAGGATACTTTGTTCAGGTCTCGCAGTGCAGCAGTGTCTGGGAGCATGTAGACAACGAATAGGGTCCCATAGAAAATTGTCACCACGATGAGATGAGAGGAGCAGGTGGAAAAAGCCTTTTGCCTCCCAGTGCTGGAAGAGATTCTCAGGACAGTGCTGATGATAGCCACGTAAGATGCCAGGGTTAATAGAAATGGGGGAAGAATGAATATGAAGCAGACAGGGGAAATCACAAGAACCATCAAGCTGGTGTCACTGCAGGACAGTTTTATCAATCGGGTGTAATCACAAAGGAAATGGTCAATTTCATTGGGACCACAGAAAATCAATTGTGATAGCCAACATGCTGTGATGCTGCTGACTACAGACCCACTTAGCCAAGACCCAGCTGCTAGCTGGAAGGAAAATCTACTATTCATGCGGGCTGCATAATGCAGTGGTTTGCATATGGCTAAATACCGATCGTAAGACATCACTGATAAGAGACAACATTCTGCAGCTAACAGAGAACCAAAGATATCAAATTGTACCAGGCAGCCACGAACAGAAATGGATCTGTCCCCAGTCAGGAGACTGGCCAGCATCCTGGGCAGGATGGTGGAGGTGTAGCAGGTCTCCAAGCAGGACAAGTTCCCCAGGAAGAAGTACATGGGGGTGTGAAGGTGCTGATCGGACACAACTAGTGCAACAAATAGGATGTTCCCAGCCACTGTCACAATGTAGATCACCAGAAACAGCGGGAAGAGAAGAATTTTCAGTTCATGGAGATTCCCAAAGTCCAGGAGGATAAATCCTGTGATGGACGTTTGATTTCTCTCCTTTGTGTCTGCCATGGATTCTAGCAAGAAAAGTAATTTTTAAAAAGTAGTAATAATAGCTTGTGAAATGTGACATGAAACAGATACCTTTGCGGGGAGGGGGTTACTTTGTTAGTCTCTAAGTTGCCACAAGTACTCCTCTTCTTTTAACAAAAACAAATTTAGTTGAGCATAAGCTCACCGAGAAGGCCTCAGCTGGAGGACTAGGTTCAGTTTTGGCAATCACACAATAAGAAATATGTGGACAAATTGGAGAGAATCTAGAAGTGCGCAACAAAATGATAAAAGGTTCAGAAAACCCGACCTATGAAGCAAGGTGGAAAGAACCGGGCATATTTAGTCTAGAGAAGAAAAAATGGAGGGGGAACCTGATGAGCCTTCAAACATGTAAGAGGTTGTCACAAAGAGGACAGGGATCACTTGTTCTTTATGTCCACTGAGGGTCTCACAAGAAGCAATCAGCTTTATCTGCAGCAAGGGAGATTTAGTTTAGACAGTAGAAAAACTTTCTAACTCTAAGGATAGGGAAGCCCCAGAACAGGTGTACAAGGCAGGTTGTGGAATCCCCATTATTTGACTTTTTAAAAAGCAGCTTAGACAAACACCTGTCAGAGATGGTCTAGATGGTCAGCACAGGAGGCTGGACTTGGTGTCCTCTCAAGACCCTTTCCAGCCCTTCAGTTCTATGATTCATTATTCTACCTCCTTGTCACACACATATCTGCATTTTTTACTGATACCTTAGTTAGTGATGAATTTGTATGTGAATTTTGAATTAAGCAGTACAATAGTAGTTGTTTGTTTGTTATTCTATGTCTTTGTTTAGGGAGTTTTAACAGAATGAGTAGCCATGCAAATATCAGATACAATACAGTATTCATTTTAATACTTGCCTATTTCTTCTTCATATCCGCTAGACATTGCAGTTTTTGCAGTCATATTGAACTGTAAACTCATGTGTTTTAGGGTTTCTTTTATCTTCTGTAACTTAGAAAATCACTCTGATGGCAAATTAATGAAGTTAGATAGATAGGTAGATAGAGAGATGAAAGAGAGACAGAGACACTGCCAGATAGACAGGCAGAAATAAAGCTAGATTGTGGAGGGAAGGATAGATAGCGACAGATGGGCAGACAGAGAGTTAGCTAGCTAGATACCTCATTGAAGATTTCCTATTTTAAGATTTGTTCCTCCTACTGAATACGTGGCTTTTGTGCAGTGAATGACGGGGGAGGCAGAAATTCTCATAAATCCTCACAAATTCCTGCCATCTAGCTCTGGCTAGGGCTGACTGAGTAAACCCAGTGTGTTCTACATACGTCTAAAACTGTCTGTTCAGGGTGTGTCTCACAGAAACACAATATCTCTGTTACACATTATTCACGACAATATACATCATCCTTTACCTTCTGTGAATCTTGTGAGAAAGGTTGTGCTTCCTCAAAAACAGGTATAATAAAAGCTGGAGTCTCTGAAGTTACCTCTTCATGCAGCCTTTCAGAGACCAGGATCCAGGATCCAGAGTCTATCACCATCTTTTTCGTGGACCACAGTAAAGAGACCTAAGAGTTCTACAGAGGATCCCCTGTTCTATTCTCCTGCTTGTCACAGCTGGCTTTTATCTGATCCCAAAAAGTGAATGCCTTCTCTGATTTATTATATGAGAGTGAAACAACTCCCTGGAAACTTATGCTAATGGGAATTTACAACTGCCGCAAAGGCAGCGTTAATGCTCCATTTTATTTTTAGAACTTACAAACAAGGTTAATGTGTGAACTCCTAACCTCAGAGAGAAAGTTGTGGAAATAGGACAACTTCTAGCTTCAAAGGAATAGTTATGGAGATAGGAAAATGTCTAACATCAAAGGAGGTGTTTCTCTTTACCAGTTCTAAGGAACATAGGAATTGCCATTCTGGAGGAGGCCAGTCATCCACCTTGTCCACTCACCTGTCTCTGAATTAGCTAGTACCAACTGCTTTAGAAGAGGGTTCATAGATTCAACCATCTTAGGAGAGCAGAGACATTGAATCACCTTCCCTGTACATAGCAGGACATTACATTTCACCCAGTTGCCCCTGTATTTAGCCCAATATCATGTGTTTGGTTAAAGCAACTTTCAGAAAAGCATCTGGTCTTTATGTGAAGATATCAAGAGATGGAGAATTCACCACTTCTCTTGGTAGCTTGTTCCCATGGTTAATCGACTTCTCCAGAAGTGTGACTCCCTGGCTGGCGTGCCTCCTCATGGTTGGGCATAGCATAGTTTTAGTTGGGGATTGGTCCTGCCTTGAGCAGGGGGTTGGACTAGATGACCTCCTGAGGTCCCTTCCAACCCTGATAGTCTATGATTCTATGATTCATAGCAAGGTCACTTCTTCTTCGGCACTCTTTGCTGATTGTCACTCTGGCTGTGCTGTGATCTACTTCTCGTAACTCAGCCCTCCAGCCAAGTCACATGTATTCCCATCCAATCTGAGGTAAACCCAGTCTAGCTCCTCAGTAGTCCAGTGGCTTCAAGCCAGGTCTTCAGGCTGACTTCATCCTTTATTGACCTTCCAGCTCATCTCTGGGGGGTCTTTGTGCCACCATCCTTGGGGGGCTGGGAGGGGAACTCAGGCTTACTATCTACTCTGGGTACCCTGTAGTAAGCTGTTCAGGTCTTTCTATTCACACCCTTTGCCTCCTCCTGGGCTACTTTCTAACTCAGCCTCTCATAGAATCATAGAATATTAGGGTTGGAAGAGACCTCAGGAGGTCATCTAGTCCAATCCCCTGCTCAAAGCAGGACCAACACCAACTAAATAATCCCAGCCAGGGCTTTGTCAAGCTGGGCCTTAAAAGCCTCTAAGAATGGAGATTCCACCACATCCCGAGGGTAACCCATTCCAGTGCTTCACCACCCTCCTAGTGAAATAGTGTTTCCTAATATCCAACCTAGACCTCCCCCACTGCAACTTGAGACCACTGCTTCTTGTTCTGCCATCTGCCACCACTGAGAACAGCCTAGCTCCATTCTCTTTGGGACCCCCCTTCAGGTAGTTGAAGGCTGCTATCAAATCCCCCCTCACTCTTCTCTTCTGCAGACTAAATAACCCCAGTTCCCTCAGTCTCTCCTTGTAAGTCATGTGCCCCAGCCTCCTAATCATTTCTGTTGAGCTCTGCTGGACTCTCTCCAATTTGTCCACATCCCTTCTGTAGTGGGGGGACCAAAACTGGACACAATACTCAAGGTGTGGCCTCACCAGTGCAGAAAAGAGGGGAATAATCACTTCCCTCAATCGGCTGGCAATACTTCTACTAATACAGCCCAATATGCCTTCCAGGCAACAAAGGCACACTGCTGACTTATATCTAGTTTCTTGTCCACTGCAATCCCCAGGTCCTTTCCTGCAGGGAAACTCAAGAGTGCTCATCTGGGATTTGAAACTGGGACCTCTTGCACCCAGAGCGAGTGAGACTCATACCCCTTGACCAACGAGCCTGGCCCTTAGCCTTTCTCACAGCTCCTTCTCAGGCTCACTCCTCCACAGATCCCAGAGGGAAAGAGGATTCGTTATGGTGAACAAAGGAAATGTACAGGTCCAAGGTGGGGTCTATCTGCCCCAAAGAGGATCTGGCACCTAGCAGGCTCAGGACAGCGTCTGGCCCCAGACCAGCCTGCCTCCACACAATCTATAGGTTTTCTCTGACCCCAGCCAGGCCTTCCTTCAAGGTGCTAGCACAAGAGGTCCACTCCTTCTCCTGCTCAGCCCTTACTGTATTGGGCTTTTCCTTTTTCAACTGCTCCCTCCAGGCGTTGACCCCTCTCATAGGTGTAACAGGGTAGGGCTGACTGAGCACCTGGGCCCTCATTAGCTTCTTTCCAGCCAGTGTGGGGTCACTGTACCCTTTCAAACCCTCACTGTTAGACATTTGTGCCCTATTTCTAATTTGGATTTGTCTGGCTTCAACTTCCAGCCATTGGTTCTTATCCTGCTAATTTGAAAGTGCCCTTAGGACCAGGTACTTTCTCCCCAGGAAGGAACATATAGGTTTTAATCAAGTCACCTCTCAGTCTTCTTTTTGATAAGACTGAGAGGTGGAACACCATGACCCCATGAAAAGTCCCCACGTATCCTCATCAGTTAGCGGTTGGCTTAATACGGGATAAGTGCTCTGGTGAATCTGAAGCAATAAATAATTTATCACTACAAGCAATAAAGTCCTGGAGTCATAACCCTGCTTTCCTTGTTCACCCAAATTTCCCATTGATCCTTGTGGGCAAGAAACTGGGCACTATAGTTTGGTACGCAATGTTGCACCCAAAATCTTACTCACATAATGGGCTGAGCAGAGAAGCTGAGGATCTCTGAATCAGATTCCCCTTTCTTCTCTCGAGTGACCTTGATAATAACTTGCACATCACCCCCATCAGTGGGATAAATACACTAAAATATAATGATTAGTGCTGATCAAATGTAGCATTCATACGGGGTTCATGCACCTGGCAACATTCAGGGCACACCCGGAGTGTTGTGTAGGAGCAGTGCACACACGGCTCCTCTCAAGGGCATGAACCTTGGAATCTCCCCCAGATGACATGAACCGTGGGAAGCCTCCCAGGACTGGGCTCAAGGCCCGAGAGCAAGGAATGCGGTAGATAGAAATTGGTAAATAAGAATATTATACAAAGCCAGTGTATTCCTTTTATCTGCTGGAGTATGTAATGCCCGGGGGGAGAGAGAGAAATAAAGGAGAGGGTGGAAAAGCTGACAGGCGGACCAGCCTGTCGGCAGACCAGCCTGCTTGCTTGCTTAAAGCTTTGTTCTGTCTTGTATTTGAACCACAACAATCAAAAATTATCATATGGAACAATTTTCCACTGGAACATACTGTTTTGACAGAATAGGAACTTTTCATGGGAGTGTGTTGAATCCATTGAAACTTTTAGTGGAAACCAGGCAGGCTCCTGGTTGACTTTCAACTTGACTGCTGCCTGATTCCTCGGCTGCCCAGATACCTATGCTGTCTGGCTTCCCAGCTGTCCAGCAGGAAATGTAAATTTTGATGAAATCACATTTTTCAAGGGAAAAATCTCTCAAGTGAAAAATCCCAAACAGCCCTTGAAAGAAGTTAAGGGGAAAACTAAAGGCAGATTTTCTCGAGCAACCTTAACTCTGCTCCGCTGGGAATGCCAGTCTTCTGTCTCCACCATGGATCAAACTAAGCCCTCCCTGCACACAACTCTACTACATCAATATCCATGAATTATGTGGATAGGATAGGAAAGGGTAGTTTGGTAAAGGGATGTATAAATAGTGTCGCTACCTCTGGAGTGCCACGTCATGACTTGGGATGACTCTGCAGTGCCTGGCCTCCATTTCCTTCCTTGGAGCTCCTCAATAACTCCACAAAGGCTCATGTCTCCCTTCTTGGGGTCTGGCTTTAACATATGTCAGGCTTCCTTCCCACTCTGAACTCTGGGGTACAGATGTGGGGACCCGCATGAAAGACCCCCAAAGCTTATTTTTACCAGGCACAGATTTCCTCCTTGCCTGGGATCGCTGCCACCACCAAGTGATTTAACAAACAATTAGGGAAAGGACCACTTGGAGTCCTATTCCCCCAAAATATTCCCCCAAGCCTATACACCCCCTTTCCTGGGGAGGCTTGAGAATAACATCCTAACCAGTTGGTTACAAAATGATCAAAGACCCAAACCCCTGGGTCTTGGAACAATGGAAAAATCAGTCAGGTTCTGAAAAAGAAAGATTTTATTTCAAGAGAAAAAGGTAAAAGAATCACCTCTGTAAACTTAGGCTGGTAGTTAACCTTACAGAGTAGCAGAAAATTGAAAAAGCGCAGAGGAACCCCCTCTAGCCTTAGTTTCAAAAAGTTACAACAAAACGGGGATAAACCTCCCTCTAGCAAAGGGAAAATTCACAAGTTGAGAAAACAAAGATAAACTAATACCTTGCCTGGTGTTAGGGGGCTTATTCCTTCACCCGCTTACTTCCCTGGTCCTTCTCACGTGAACAGAGAGCAACAATACCCAAAGTCCAAAGGTGCAAACAATTTGATGTTTATTGGGGTGAACTTCCAGCAAGCATGATTCCACTTTCCTTCCTTAGTGTCCCCCCTTCCCAGCTCTGAGACCACAGAGGGTTACCTGTGTCCCTGTTTCCGTTCTCCCCCTTAGCAAAACATAATTCCAATTTCCCCACCCCCATTCCCTGTTCCCATTCCCCCCTTACTTCCTGACTGACTGCAGACTGTATAGTAAAACTAGAGTTCTGCTTAGCTATACCTCAGTTTAATTTCAGTAAAATGATTGGTTAACTAATCCTAACATATTGTTACATGATTTAACCAATTATATCGCAGCACCTTAATTAGTTTACACCCAGCAAAATTAATTCTACAGCAGATAGAAACAATCACAGAACCAGACAGAGATTATACAGACAAACAATAGGTTAATGTGGACTACAATGATAGAACAACACACAAGTGAGGATTTCACATCCCAGCTATTGATAAGTAAGTTCTTGGCAGACAGGATGCTATCAAACTAAGTTTCCTTTTACATCTTCTCGGCACTTCCCTTTCTCTGGAGGTGATAGATCAGATCACCTTTCTAACAGCCTCAGATTGCCTTATTTCAATGTGACTAGGTTGGAATGTAAGGATGTGACCATTCGCTTCCTAGCTTATGGCTGCCTCTGCTGCTTAGCCAAAGGCCTTAGTCTAAGAGCAGGGCCTCGGACTGGTCACAGTGAGAAAAGGCCTTATACAGTCAGACAGTGATTTTGATTCTTTCTTTCTTGCTTGCTTTCTTTTATACCTCTACAACTAGCTAAGTGATAAGAATACACCTAAAGTCTTAGAGTATAGGCCTTTACAGACAGGCCTGAATATCTATATCCTAACAATTGAGGATGGCCAGGGGACGTCACATTTGAAGGCTGATCATTGCTCTTTGAACAGGCAGGGGAAGGGAATCTTATTCGAAAGAGGAGAAAGCCCCAGAAATCTTCCCCTTATACCATATCTGACCCATGTGCTAAGACTGGAACTAACATCAAAGACTCTCTGAAATCCCCCTGAGCTTGATCTGGGCCTGATCAAGAAGATGCTACTTCACAGCTTTGGGGATTCTGTCACAAGGGCAATCATTAATAAGTTCATGGAGTGTTTCATTTGCTTCATGTTTATCATTAGCCACCCAAACTCAATAGTCTTTGGAAATTTACAGAGTTTACTGGAGTTCAGAGACTCATAGATTCCAAGGGCAGAGGAGACCATTGTGATCATCTAGCCCGACCTCCTGTATAACAGAGCCCAGACAATTTCCCCAAAATAATTCTTACAGCATGTATTTTATCCCAAAGGTTAATAACTCTCACAGTTAAAAATTTACACCTTATTTTCAGTCTCAATTTGTCTAGCTTCAACTTTCAGACATTTAATGATGTCAGAACTTTTTCAGCTACATTGAAGAGCCCATTATTAAATATTTGTTCCCTGTGTAGATACTTACGTAGCCTGTAATCAAGTCACCCCTTATCCTTCTCTTTCTTAAACTAATTGGACTGAGCTCTTTGGCTTCATCACTAAGAGGTACATTTTCTAATCCTTTAATCATTCTAATGGCCCTTCTCTGAACCCTCTGCAAATTTTTTAACATCTTTCCTCAATTGTGGCACCAAAACTGGACTCTGTATTCTAGCAGTGGTTGAATAAGTGCTTTAGATCCCCCTGTTTATTCATCCCAGGATCGCATTAGCTGTTTTGGCCAGAGTGTCACACTAGGCTCTTATATTCTGCTCATTATCCACCATGACCCCCAAATCCTTTTCAGAGTCCCTGCTTCCCAGAATAGACTTCCCCATCCTTTAAGTGCAGCCTATATTCTTTATTCCTTGACGTATACATTTACGTTTTGCCTGTGCTAAAATGAATATTATTTGCTTGTGCCCAATTTACCGAGCAATCCAGATTGCTCTGAATCAGTGACCTGTCCTTTTCATTATTTACCACTCCCCAAAATTTTGGGTCATCTGCAAACTTTACCAGTGATGATTTTATCTTCCCTTTCAGGGCATTAATAAAAATATTAAATACTGTTGACCCCAGAATTGTTCCCTGTGGCACTCCAATGGAAACACACTTGCCCAATGACAGTTCCCCATTTATAGTTACATTTTGAGGCCTTTCACTTAGCCAGTTTTTAATCCATTTACCATGTGCCATGGTAATTTTATATCCTACTTGTTTTGTAATCAAAATGTTGAGAGGTACCAAGTCAAACGCCTGAGAGAAGACTAAGTATATTAGGTCAAGATTATTACCTGTATCAGCCAAACTTGTAATCACTTTAGAAAAAGAGATCAAGTTAGTTTGATGGGATCTCTTTTGCATAAACCCATGTTGATTTGTATTAATTACATTATCCTCCTTTAATTCTTTAGTAATTGAGTCCAGTATCAGCCACTCCATTATCTTGCCCAGGATCAATGGCAGGCTGATAGGCCTATAATTTCCCAGATCATCCCATTTACCCTTGGCACAACATGAGCTTTCTTCCAGTCTTCTGGAATTTCCCCAGTGCTCCAAGACTTATTGGGTGGACATGAGGAGGATACTTGGGAAACGGGATGACTTGGGTATTTGTCTAGCCTCCAAAGAAAGGAAATCCCAAGACTCCTGATGTCAGCCCACCCGGAGGAGGGTGTTCTAGCCTAATGGTCTGAGCAGGCATGACATCTAGTGATCGGGGCAAGCATCAGTAGATCGGGACAAGCATCAGTAGTTCGGTGCCAAAGCCAGGGATCAACACAGAGGGCAGGAACTGGAGTGAGCAGGGTAGCAGGCAACGAGGGGTTCAAGGCTGGGGTAGGACAGAGGCAAGTCTGGGTGTGAGGCAGGAGCAGCAGGAACAAGGTAACACATAAGCAGGCTCAGTGGTGAGCATGAGCATGGCAAGGCTAGTGAGTTGCTCCAGCTGCTGGCCTAGGAGCCAGCCTGCTGGCCTCTGCAGCCAATCAGGTGGCACTGCTAATCAGGCACCCTGCTGCAGGCCAGCTGTACTGATGAGGCTGCCTGGAGACTTGCTCTGTTGCAGGCCCTGCTTCCTGACCCCTGGCTTCTCTTCTTGGCTCTGAGACATAAACCTGACTCTAGGGTTAGAGCTGGAGAGGGGTAGTCAAGACTTCTTGCGGTTATGCCAGGTCCAGGAAGTGACTTGGATGTAGTGGAAAGAAGAAGGGGGAGAAGAAAATACTGATGAGCTTTACATGACCTCTGATTGAAAAGTCAGCTTTAAATTTGATCTCATTTTGGCCTCAGCAGCCAATTAATGTCCCCACATTTCAGCATTCTAGCTCAACAGAAACATGGTAATTGATTATGGCAGTGGTATAAACATCTCAATTAAAATAGTCTATTTCCTAATTTCACTGGGTAGTTCAATATCAACTTTGAACAGAATACAATAGACCCACCTGTACTAGTTTAGATTAGAATAGACCATCCTGTACTAGTTCAAAATACAATAGAATAGACCCAACTCTACTAGTAGAATAGGTCCATCTGTACAACTTAGAGTAGATCGAATAGAGAAAAATAGAGTTCTAACTTGTAAGGCTGCGGGCTTGCCAATTCTAGAAAAACTCCTTCACTTTAGAATTGCTACCATATTTCCAAAGGGCATCTAAATTGGTTGACCTTGTGGACTTGACACCAGCTATGCTTTTTTACCAGGCTCTCTATCTATTTTTTTGTTTTGGTGTTTGCTGTTTGCTCTCCATCACTACAGCAGATAAATATGGACTTTCAAAAGCACTTAAGGTTTTCGGAGTACAAGTTCCTTTGAAAGTCTCTGATACACATGGATTGATGCTCTCTTGAGCAAGAAGAGGCCTTTTCTTGACAAATTAGTTTTCATGGTGGAACACATTTGTTTCCTTTCGTTGTTTTTTACTACTTCTGTCCCATTTTTCTCTTTTTTTACTCCCCCCCTTTTTCTAATGAAAAAAAGAAAGAGAGAAGGAGAACAGGGGGAAGAAAAGGAAAGCCCAAAGACTAATTTAATTCTATTTTTATTTTATACTTTTTATTTTTATCTCTGCAAAGTACTGGAAAATGTATGATAATATTTTTCACTTTATATTCTAATTTCAATAAAAAAAGATACCTTATATGTCTTTCATGATTGTGGCAGGGCAGGGGTAAAACCCCTTGAATGCCCTGCCAAAATGCTGGCTAAGCCCTGCTGTCTGGTAGGTAAGTAGCAGCAGCTCGGCTGAGGAAGGGAAGGGAAGGGCTATAAAAGCCCTAGAGAAAGCTCAGTCAGGAGGCTAGCCTGGGAGGGGACAGGAGGCTACAGCTCTGTCTCCTCACCAGAGGAAGGGTGCCTCATAGGTCAGGAGACCCTGGAATGGGTTAGAAAGGGGATAACTGTTGGGGGATAAAGGGGACTTGTCAAGGTTCCTTCCCCACTCTGATCTCTGGGGTACAGATGTGGGGACCTGCATGAAAAAACCCCTCAGCTTATTTGTACCAGCTTTGGTTAAAACTTCCCCAAGAGACAAAATCTTTGCCCTTGGACTAGGGTATGCTGCCACCACCAAGTGCTTTAACAAAGAACCAGTGAAAAGTACCACTTGGAGTTCCTCTTCCCCCAGCTATCCACCCAAGCCCTTCTACCCCCTTTCCTGGGGAGGCTTGAGAATAAACAAGTTGAGCACAGACCAGCTTGGGTTTCTTAGGACCCTAAAAATCCCATCAGATTCTTAAAAAAAAAAAGAACTTTATTAGAAGAAGAAAACAAAGGTAAAAGAAACACTCTGTAAGATTAGAATGGAAGATAATCTCACAGGCAGTCAGATACAAAACATAGAGAATCCCTCTAGGCAAAACCTTAAGTTACAAAAAGACACAAAAGCAGGAATACACATTCCCTCCAGCACAGTGAATTTACAAGCCAAAACAAAGAAAACCTAATGCATTTTCTAGCTAGATTACTTACTAACTTTACAGGACTTGGAGGGCTTGCATCCTTGATCTGTTCCCAGCAAAGGTATCACACAGACAGACAAAAGCCTTTCCCCCCCCTCCAGATTTGAAAGTATCTTGTCCCCTTCTTGGTCATTTTGGGTCAGGTGCCAGTGCGGTTACATTAGCTTCTTAACCCTTTACAGGTGAAAGGATTTTGCCTCTGGCCAGGAGGGATTTTATAGCACTGTTTACAGAAAGGTGGTTACCCTTCCCTTTAGATTTATGACAGGACTGCACTGTAAATAAAAGCACAAGGGTGAAACACCAGAAGAAGGTGTGAGGACTCTTATTTTGCCAGCCTCAGCACAGGGCACAGGGGAGAGAAAGAGGAAACCTGTGCGGACCCTGTGACAATGATAAAAAAGGTAGAGCAGCTCAGTTTAAAAGTTCACTTTTATGTCAGGTTTCTGAGAAAATGCAACCAAAAAGAATTTAAGTGTAACTTGTGACATTAGAAATAGAAACATAAAGACTGAATTAATTAACCTATCTTGCTAACTAATCCTACGAGAAATGCAAGTAACAAGAAAAAGTGGATGAGTAAAAAGACTGAGCCATATGATACTAGACTACTATATTTGTAAGTGGGGGAATAGTCCCGCTATTGTGGGGAACTTTCCTGGCTTCTGCACTACCCTGGTGAAGTGGGCTAGCGAAAGGATCCGAGTCCTCGCTCCCACTTCCTTTACCCAGAGGCCTCCCTGCGCTTGAGGACTCCCCTTCCACTCTCCTGTCTGGCAGAGTCCTCGTAACCCCAACAAGGCTGGGCCCAGGATTCCTGGGGGGCTCGACCCCCAACCCTGCTGTGCACAGGGGCTAGGGTGTCCCCACTCTGGGGTACTCTCTCTGCACTGGGCACTTCTCTGACCCAATGATCATTACATACAATTTAGAGCAAATGCAAGTTATTTAATCAACAATTAATTTTAAAAAAGAGTAAGGGAAAATGGGAAAGGTTAAATGAAACACATCACCCCGCTCTGTGGCAGGGAACATCACAAAGAGTGTCTCTGGAATGTCCAGGCAGTTCACAGTCTGTTCCTTGTAAGTCCCAGGCCTTCTTCTCAGGTCCTGGCTGTGCTACAGGGTTGCTGTAGGTTGGACACTCGCTCTGGTGGTGGCCACATGCTCTCGGGCTCTAGGTGGCAGGGCCCTTCTTCCCAGCATTGCCCCCACCCTGTCAGGGTTACTAATCCCCCTCCGAGTCTGGCCTGCAGAGTGTTCTGGCTGAGGCATCTCCCTGTGCTGGTCCCGCTGCCCGGGGTCCCCCTCGCTCTCCCCAACTGCTCATGACACCTGGCCCCGGAATGCTCCAGCCCCAGCTCCGCTCTGCCTCAGCACGGCTGCTGCTCTGCCTCCAGCTCCCTGGGCTGCTTCTCTGGCCCCTCTGGCTCTGGTTGCTGCAGCTCTGCTCCCAGGACAGGTCTGCTCTGCAGGCTGCTTCTGTGACTTTGCTCCCAGCACTGACCTGCTTCGTGGGCTGCTTTTCTGGCCCCCCTGGCTCTGGTTGCTGCAGCTCTCCTCCCAGGGCAAGTCTGCTCTGCCTGAGCTGTACCTCTGGCTTTGGGGCTGCAGCTCTGCTCCCAGCACAGGGTCTGCTCTCTCTGGGCTGCTTTTCTGGTCTCTCTGGATCTGGCACAGCTCTGCTCCCCAGCTCAGCTTGAGCCCCTGCTTTCTCCTTAGCTCGGCCCCACTCTGTCTGACCCAGGCAATTCCAGCTCACCCGGAGGAGGACGGGACCTCCCTGGCCTCCTGACTCCCTGATTAGCCGCCCTGCCCTGTCATTCAGGCTGACCTGGAGCATTGGCCTCTCCCCATTGCTCCTAGGGACTGGCAGTCTCAGGGTCCTGATTCCCCATCGACCCTTCCCCCTTTTAGTACTGGGAGCTAGCAACTAAAACACCCCCACTGAATGTTAGTAAGGGGGCAACAGTCCCCTTACATATTCATCTGTTGGACTGTTCTATGATAAAAACCCTCATGCCAATTAAGAAAAAATTATAATACATAATTTTTTCAACATATGTGAAAAACTTGTTTCCTTCTCCTGAGTAAACTATGATCTGTATGATTTTGTTTTCAGTCTTTGAAAACATTCATAGATTTTTTTTTTAAAAAACCAAAATAGCTGAGGTTCCAATCCCCAGCGGTTAGAAAACATTTGAGTGATTTGAACTGTTTTTCATAAGCTGGGGCACCTGGCACATTGGCTTCAATGGATTTATGCATCTTTACATCTGCTGGGGATAGCCGTTCCTGCAGCCACCTTCCTCTGCTTTGTGGGACACACCAGGGCTGAGGCATCAACCTGCCTGGAGGGAGGCAGCCGCGCATGTCCCCAGTGGCATAAACTTAGGTACCTGGGGAACTTTTACAGCAGAAATCTAGGTGCTGACACGCCCCATGCTCCAGAGGAAAGTTTTGCTTTGATTGTGACCTTTTTAATTATTTTCACGTTTTCTTTAGTATAAATTAACTGAGACATCAAAATGAAAAAAAAAACCAACCACATTTTGAGCTGGAAAATGTCAGAACAGGACATTTCAGCCATTTTTGCACCTTTAACAAAAAAAAAAAATTAAACCAGAAGATTCATCAAATCCAACCCTTTCCCGAGAAAAGTTTTTGTTTTGATGAAATAGCATTTTCTGACAAACAAAACATTTAGCTAGAAAATGTTCAAGAAGCTCTCCTAAACAGCTCATAAGTCCATTGACCTGGGGAACTCATTGCCACAAGATATCGCTGAGACAAAGAGCTCAGCAGGGTGAGTCATTGGCATGGATTACGAGAGCCTTCAAGATGACATTAGATAAGAGAATGAATTAAACCGCCATGGTGCAGGTCTCCAACCAGCCACTAACTCACAGGAAACCTCCCTTATGGTCCCTCCAGGAGTCACTGCCCTGAGCAGGGCTGTTTCATGAGCCTGTGGAAAGAGGTGCACTTAGACCCATAAAACTCTGCTGACTCTCAGGACTGGGTTCAGGCACTCCAGGGCCATGCATGGGGCTCTGCCCCCTTGACCCTGTGTCCACGTATAGTGTCAGTGGTGGGTGGGACAGTGTCATGGGACCCCTGCTCCCTCCCAGAAGAGGCAGTGGGTGACTCTTCCCCGCCCTTTGGGATCAGCAAGGTGCCCACAGACAGGCAGGGGGCAATTGTAGTCCCCCCAGTCTTTACCTTCCCAGCCAGGGTGTATCTGCTTGGGTGAGGGGGTCAGGGCTGCTGTGCTCTTCCCCTCCCTCTGCACACTGAGCTCCCTGCTGGGGCAAGGTTGGTGGGGTCCTCAGAGAAGTGGGGCTGGGAGTTCAAACCCCATGGTGATGCCTGGGGCAGTTCCCCTCTCCCAGAGCCATTGTCTCAGGCTCTCCACAGAGTCAGGCAGACAATGCTGCAGCTGCTGCACTGGGGGCAGATCTCCCCACTTCCCAACCTTTGCTCCAGGCTGTGGGTGGTGCATCATCTGGGGCTGGCCCCAGTCAGACCCAGGGCACTGGTCTCTGGCAATTCCTATGTTCCTGTGGAAAACAAGGAAAATCTGCTTGACAAAAAACTTGACAGATATTTCACCCAGCTCTGTGAAAATTCATTAAAAGCTCAAACAAAACTGAACAATGGATCAGCTCTAAATAAATGATTCTTTATGAATTGTTCTTCCCGTCTCAGTTAATATTCCTCTGATTAATTGTTTTAGTAAATTGAGGCACAGAGACTTGAGGTAATATAGTGTATAGTCAGGCTTAGATCACAGGAGCTCCTGGCATCTTGACCTCCTTTCTCAAGCCACTGCTGACTGCTCTTTGTGCTATCATTTGAGGTCGCGATTCTTAAGGGAGTCTTCAGGAGTTAGAAGCTCAAGATGTACATGCCTTACTCCCTTAGGCTCCTTAAATCCCTGCTGTCATTCTCTGAACTTGAAGAGAAGCCCAGGCCTTGGAAGTCAAGAAAATAGATGCAAAGCCAGGATTACAAAGGGGTTTAGGCACCCAAAGAAGCTGATAGGCACCTACAGGGATTTACAGTACACCAACGGTTTAGGCACCCAACACCCATTGAATGACCCAGCTACTCCCAGTAGGTCATTACACATATTGAATCTATTTCCTTATGTTAAGTATCCTCACACCTTCTTGTCAACTGTTTAAATGGGCCATCTTGATTATCACTTCCAAAAGTTTTTTTTCTCCTGCTGATAATAGCTCATCTTAATTAATTAGCCTCTTACAGTTTGTATGGCAACTTCCACCTTCTTTGTATGTATATATATATACATATCTTCGTACTATATGTTCCATTCTATGCATCCAGTGAAGTGGGCTGTAGCCCACGAAAGCTTATGCTCTAATAAATTTGGTAGTCTCTAAGGTGTCACAAGTACTCCTGGGATTTAGCCACTTAGCTCACATAGGAGCATTGATAAATCCCAGTCGGTGCCTGTCTCCATCTAATTAGATGCCTAAATCCATTTGTAATCCTGGCCTACAGATAACCCAGAAGCTGGGCTGGAATCAGGGAACCCTGGGGAAGATCGTAGGCCCTGTGCTAGGCAGGGGATCAGATTAGAGGATCAGAAGGACCCTTTTGGCTTTATCACCTAGACATCTATGCACTTTCCTCTGGGCCTTTGCTGCTGAGCTGTGCAGAGCTCCAGGGAGTGAGTCCCACTAGCCCTTAGGAAATAGAAGTGGATAAATCACCTTCCTGCAGCATGGGTCCTTTAATGCCAGTGCAAATTAAAGCCAGCTACACACAGCTCACCCGCAGAGAGCAACAGGTCTGAGTCTAGTTCAGTCACAGAGTGAGAGATGAAAGGATGCTCAGATACTTGTGCCTTTAGCTTCTAGTTTGTGGTATATAGATAGATATTGACCAAAGAATCCTGGTGCTGGATGACTGAATGCATCATATGTTGCAAAAAAAAAAATCCACAAAGATTAGCACCGTAAGTTTGTTATTTTAATTCAATATGTTTGGGGATCAATATACAGGGGGAAATTACGATTATATGTATGAATTACAATATGAACACGTTAAAACTTTACTCTCAGTTTAATCAATTACCTACTGATGACAGGAATTTTTCCACCTCTCAGGAAAAGTTTGACATTTCACCGAAAACACAAAATCTATTTTTTGTTTTAATTTTTAGCAAACGAAAACTTTCTACTGAAAACTGGACTGCTGGAGAACCTTCTCATCATCACAGCCATAGCCCTCAACCACCACCTTCACACCCCCATGTACTTCTTCCTGATGAATCTGTCCATCCTAGACCTTGGCTCCATCTCTGTCACCATCCCCAAATCCATGGCCAATTCCCTCATGAACACAAGTTCGATTTCTTATTCTGGATGCGTTGACCAAGTCTTTCTCCTCGTCTTGTTCGGTTCAGCAGATTTTGCCATACTGACCATCATGGCGTATGATCGATACATCTCCATCTGCCAACCACTGCACTATGAGACAGTGATGAACAGGAGATCTTGTGTCCAAATGGCAGCCAGTGCCTGGATCAGTGTTCTTCTCTACTCTGCAGTGCACACTGGAAACACCTTGCAATATCCTTCTGTGGAGGCAACATGGTGGAGCAGTTCTTCTGTGAAATCCCCGAGCTCCTCAAACTCGCCTGCTCTGACTCAGACCTCAGTGAAGTTGGGTTTCTCATCTTTAGTGTGTGCTTAGCCTCAAGCTGCTTTGTTTTCATAATTGTGTCGTATGTTCAGATCTTCACCACAGTGCTAAGAATCCCCTTTGAGCAGGGCCGGCATAAAGCCTTCTCCACCTGCCTCCCTCACCTCATTGTGGTCTCCTTGTTTATTTGCACGGGGACCTTTGCCTACCTGAAACCCACCTCCAGCTCAACCTCAGGTCTGGATCTCGTGGTGGCTGTTCTCTATTCTGTGTTGCTACCAACGATGAATCGGATCATCTACACCATGAGGACCAAGGAGCTCAAAGGTGCACTGAGTAAACTGATAGGTTGGAGGTTATTTATTAAGAATGAAGTGTTCCTATTTCTCCTTGGATCATGATTTCATTCTGTGTTTCTTTAGAAATATAATTACCTGACGACATTATTGTCTCCATGAGAACATACCATGCTATCTGTTTATGCAGAATTGGGTATTTACACTAGTAAAAATCCAGACAAACTTGACTGAAGAAAAAAAGTTATTATAGATTTAGACCAATGTAAACAGGATCAGAATCTATCTATCTATCTAGTAACTATATACTGTTACCCATCACCAAACTATCTGAGCATCTTGCACATAATATCAGAAGCCATAGCAAAAGTCTCTAGTGCGGTCTCTGGCTCTTCTTATTTTGGGAGATAAATATTCTGATTGAGGTATCAATTCATTTGTTGTTTGTTTCTCTGTTTTTTAATTTATTTTTGTTTACCTGGTTGGTTGGTGGTTTGATTTGTTTCATTGTTACAGGTGGTTTTGGAGGTGGAAAGGCCCAGGGAGATGGTGAGTGTTTGGTTCAACAGGGATTTCAATGTTTGTCCTCTCTTGGGAGTGCCCATATGTCATCTCCCTTGATGGGGTTCTTCTGAGCGCACTGAAGGTTTGCTCCCCACAATGATAAAAGGGTGCAAAAGAGATTTCTTCATGGTTGAATTCCTGCTGAAATGACTATGTTTATACTGTTGGGGTATGATTGTATTATCAATGATGTGTTGGGGAACAAAGAGCCATCTTTTTATCATTTTCATAGAATCATAGAATATCAGGGTTGGAAGGGACCTCAGGAAGTCATCTAGTCCAACCCCCGGCTCAAAGCAGGACCAATCCCCAACTAGATCAAGTTAACTTAAATAATTATGTAAAGCTGTGTCATTCGTGCTGTGGTGGAAAGGCTGTTCTGAAGAGAAACTTTTCCCAGTGTCTCCTAAAGAAACTCTGACTCGGGATAATGAGGCCAAAAATTGGATCCCATTGAAGTCACTGGGGTCTAGCCCCTCACTTCAGAGAGATCAGGATTTGGCCAATGGCCAGTACACACAAGGATCCAGATTTGGCTGACAGAACCCTGGAAAAAGTGAGGGTGACAGAGATGTAAGGGTCCCATTTTCTAACTCAGCTAGACCAGCACCAATGCAGAGTAGACCCCCAAAGTCTCTGGGCTGCACTCAACAGTAATAGAAACACTGGTATAAGTTACTTTTGTGGGGTCATTTTGTTCTACCCTTGTTGAAAGTGGAAAAGTGCCATCCCATGTTACAGATGGGAACTGAGGCCCCGAGAGAGTGATGTGCCCAAGATCACAAAGGAAATCTATGGCAAAGCAGGGAACTGGGCTGGTTCTCCCAGGTTCCAGGGTAGCATCCGAATGACTGGACCATCCTTTCTCAGTCATTACAACATGACTAAGGAACTGGGACTCTGTACACCTGGGTTCTGTTCCTCTGAGCAGCTGTGTGACCTCAGGCCAGTCACTTCCACTCTCTGTGCAATCTGGAAAATATGGCTGATGATATCGACCCTGCTTGATAAATCACTTTGAGATCGACAGCTACATTTTATTGTTGTCTACATGTACATGGGGACCAGACACAGACCACAGAAGAATACTTGAATAGTAAAGTTGGGTGGGAAATGGGTTTTCTGTCCTGCAAGACTTGTCAAGATTTTGAGAGAGGCAAGATAGGTGAGGTAACATCTTTTATTGGAGCAACTTCTGCTGGTGGAAGGTGCAAGCTTTCACACTTCTCAGAGTTCTTCCTTAGTTCTGGAGAAGAGAACTAGAGAGTCCAAGCTAAATATAAGAGGGGACAGATTGTTACAATAAGAAGATCACACATGTTGTAGGAGACCACTTAAAATGAGTGGACAATTAACATGAAGTAGGCGATAAACACCTCTGCAGAGTAGGCGTCAGGGATGTAGACTCCAAAGGAGCTACAGCCAATTTACACAGGCTTGGCAAGAAATATGAATTACAGGTTTTTAAAATGTCATGCAGCATTGCATCTGCAGCCCAATGAGCCTTTTAGTTTAGTGCTGTCTGCAGTAAGAGGAAAAACAATGTAAATGTTGAGAAAGAAAGAAAGAAAGATTGATTCTGGGCCATTCATCCCAACAGAAGTTGAAGATCAGATACAGAAAATATTAGCAACACTCAATTCCTCCAAAGTTCTATCCCGAGTGGAAACGAATCTCTCCATCACCATTAAAAGTTTCACTTGTAATTAATCCCAAGGGGCAAAGAGCGAAGAAAGTGCAGACGGGTTAGGAACTTTGGAATCAGCTTCAGATCAGTTTCACAGCAAAGAATATGGATTTGAAACTGTGTAGCGGGCCAGATTGCCTGCTGGTGTAAACCGGCATACCTCCATTCAAATCACAGGACCAGATTCCCAGTTGGAGTAAATAATCCTAACTACTCTGAAGTCAATGGAACTGTACCAATTTCCAGTGGCTTTGTGCTTGGCCCTTTGTTTTTAGTCTTTCCCTCTGGGTACCTCCTAGTGATCAGCTTCAAGCAAACAGGTCAGCCTGAGCAGCAGGTACCTCTGGTGGCTGCATCCCAAGAGCTGCTGGTGCAACGCAAGAGAAAAAAAAGATCTCTGTTCGCCCAGAGGTAATTATGTGGGGTTAATGAAGGAACAGGCTATTCTGGGCCAACTGAGGTTCTGGCGCCTCTGGGTTCTTACTTATTGCAAGTCACGTGTCTGTGCTATGTATTTTCTTTCTGCAAACACCTTAGGGTACCCTTTCAGACTCTGCCTTGCCTTGTTTTTAGCCAAGTGTTGCCGGCACCCAGTGCCGAGAGGCAAAACAACAGCAGGGGTTCGTTACCCGGTGTGTTTCACTCAATAATCACAATGGGGTGGAGAAGCAGAAGAGTTTATTTGCAGCTGCAAACAAGGTACAGGGAGAAGAGAATCTCAAATCCTGCACACAGAGCAGGTTATTACACACACTTTTATATTCCTTAATGCTACTGCACTACACATCAGCCAATTAAAACTTTGCACAAATACTCTGCCTTCCTTATATGGATTACAACAATGTTTATTTCCTGCAACCTCTAACAAGAATTCCTAGCAACTTAAACAACCAGCACATTCTGTCTGGCCTTGTAACTATCTCCTATTATCTTTAGCTTGGTGTCAGCAAACCTTACACTATGAGGCATTATCTGTGGCTGCAACACTGTTTTAAAAGCAAAAGAGCTTACTCAAACCAGCCAGGCCTGAATTCTATTAAGGGGGGTTAAGAAGAAGCCCTTAGGCCTTCAGCAAGGAGACTTCCTCAACCCTTATGGCCTTCCATCCCCTCGACTTAACTAGTGGCCATGCCCTGGGGTCTCCAACAATTCCCTCCTTTGAGAATACTCATTTTTATTGCTTGAGTCTTCTCATCTTTATTTACTTACTAGCGGACCATGCATAAAATTAAAATTTTCAAAACTGTGCAAAATAAGCATTCTTACACAGGGCCACATACAACACAGTAAACATAACATGATTCATAGAGGGAAAAAAAACCTTACATAATAGGCTAAACAACCCACTTAGCCACGGGGAAAGGCCCCAACCAGAAAATAAAGAGCCTAGCCAATTCTTCCCAGTTTGCTGATGAATGCCCTTTGCCAGCTGCTTTAGGCATTGTAAGTCAGCTTCTACGGATGGCCCTGCATCTGTTATATTAAAGCAACACATGCCTGCAAACTCCTGGCATAGGTGACCATGGCGTAGAAGCAAATAGTCCACAGCCATCCTGTTCTGTAGCATACCCTGACGTACGTCCCCTAACTCATGTGAGAGTTGGGCCAGGACAGTTGAGGTTAAGTTAATGGCCTTTGCCACCGTGCAGGCAAGGTGCTCTACTGCGTGATAATAATGCACCACAAGCCCAGGGATACCAACTAAAGAAAAGGCCAGAGCTGCTGCCTTAGTCTCTGAGAATAAGGTTCTCTGAGAACGACGTTGCATTCGCTGCACTCTGGGCCAGTGCCAGCCAGGTATTTACGGGTACAATGCTTGAAACAGCAGTACCGGTTAGGCACATGGCTAAGAGGGGGAATAAAATATACTTTTTTATTTATTTTTTTGCTTTTTTGGTGGGCTGCCGTTTAAATAGTAATTTTAGTCCAAGATCCTCAGTGGAGGGGGCTGAATGCACGGTCCACCTTTCAGCCGGGGGTGGGGGGGTGGGGGTGGGGTTTGACACCGCTTTCAGCTGGGTATAATGAATCCAATTCTTGTGTCCCTCGACCTTTGCTGCTGTGTGGGAGACCAGCAGAACGGTATAGGGTTCCTTCCACTTTTCCTGGAGGGGCTCGTCTTTCCAGGTACGTACAAGCACTGAATCACCAGGCTGCAGGGAGTGGATGGGCAAATCCAAGGGTAGAGGCTGGGAATCCTTAGTATACCTGTGAAGAGACAAAAGAACAGCAGACAGGGAACACATATACTGAGACAAAAACCCATTTCCCAATTTTCACTCTCCCCCTGACACAACCGGTGTACCATTTATAGGCCATGCCCTTCCAAACATAATTTTAAAGGGACTGAGCCCTAATCTACCCTTTGGGAGAGCACGGATGCAGAGCAGAACTAGGGGCAGGGCATCAGGCCACCGTAGGGAGGCCTCCTGGCATACTTTTGAGAGATGTCGCTTAAGGGTCTGATTGGTCCACTCCACTACCCCACTGGCTTGTGGTCTCCAGGGTGTATGGAGTTTCCAGGGAATCTGTAAGGCGTCTGAGATGCTTTGGACGATTTTTGACGTGAAGTGTGTTGCATTGTCAGATTCCATCCACTGGGGAAGTCCATAGCGAGGAATAATCTCCTTAACAAACTTGAGAGCCACTGGGCAGCCAGGGGTCGGAGTCTGGAGGTTATAAAGTACTTTCCTATTTGTTGGATAAGTGCCTCCCTGCCAGCATGAGTGGTCTGATGTAATTTCTGTAATACGGGCAGAATTAGGCTCTTTGGTAAGAGGACTTTCCCTTCCAGGGAATGAAGCCATCCCTCCTTTTCCTGGAGACCAAGTTTGTCAGCTAGCTGTTTCTCCTCCCCAGAATACTGAGGGGTCAGGAGCTCTCCCACTGATGGGATAAGGGCATGCATATAGGTATTCTCAGTTTGAGGGGACATCAGGGTGGCAGCATGCTTCGCCTCTCTATCTGCCCTGGCATTACCCCGGTCACATCTTGATCCTCCCTCTGATGGGCCTTACAGTGTCCCACTGCCACTTCTAAAGGGAGTTGCACTGCCTTTAGAAGCCGGAGAATTTGGGGCCCGCACTTGACTGGGGATCCTTGGGCTGTCAGCGTTCCCCTCTGCTTCCACAGGCCAGCAGGAGCATGCAGCACACCAAAAGCATATTTGGAATCAGTGAAAATATTGACCCGTTTTCCTTTCGACAGTTTGAGTGCACGGGTCAGGGCCACTAGCTCAGCCAATTGGGCAGAGGTCCCAGCGGGCAAACTTTTAGCTTCCACGGTGTCACTGAGGGTCACAAGAGCATAACCCGCCCTTCTTTGCTCATTTATCACCATGCTGCTACCATCAGTGTACCACTCATAATCTGCATTTGGGAGGGGCACATCCTTCAAGTCCGGGCGGCTAGAATATTGGGCATCTATGATCTCCAAACAGTCATGTTCCTGTTTTTTGTTTGTGGTAAGAGGGTGGCAGGGTTAAGGGATGGACAAGGCCGCAGCGTGACCTCAGGGTTCTCTAAGAGCTTTGCTTGGTATCTTTGCCTGTGGCTCCTGTCACAGTGAGGGAGTCTGCTACTGGCAACTGAAGGGGTTGATTTACAGCAGTTTGCGCTGCTTCACAGTTCACTAAAAAATCTATTTCTTTATTTCCCACCCGCATTTTTACTCGGGGTTCCGGGGGTAGGATGATCCGTCTCCCCTGACACCCCTATTTCTGTTCTTCTATTGCCATTGTAGAGGTACCCCCCCTTTCCTTCTTGTTTGGGCACTTATTTTTTCAGTGTCCCTCTTGCCGACACAGGGCACACTGATTGCACCCCAGTCGTCTCTCCCGCGGGCCTGGACGTCCGCGTCCACGGCCCCTTTCTTCTCGTTCACTTTCCTTCATGCCTGCCTGCACCGCCGCTACCATCAATCTCACTTGCTTTTTTTTCTTTTTCATTTCTTTTAAACTATACACTCGATTTGCTGCTTCTAAAATTTGTGCCATGGTTATACCCATCAAATCCTTTTTTTTTTTGGTAGCTTTTTTTTAATGTCGGGGGCTGCCCTGCTTGTAAATACTTTTTTAATAATTGCCTCAGTCTGTGGATCATTAGGATCTGCATTGGTATACTGTCGGATTGTATCTCGAATGAGCTGTAAAAAGGCTCTAGGGTTTTCCTTTGGATCCCGCACTACCTTATATGGTTTAGACCAATTATTCTGTCTGACAGCTGCGTGACGGAGTCCATACAGTAGCAGCTCCGTATAGGAGTTGAGGTGGGTCACAGCCTGATTGTCATTTGGGTCCCACCTAGGATCCTTTATAGGAACCTGATCATCTGGGGTCGGGATATTGTTACGGTCCTGGTCATATTGCCTCTTTTCTTCCTCCCTTGCTTTAGCTATGACCTGTTCTCGTTCAACCTCAGTCAATAATGTTTGCAGAAGGACATTACAATTATCGCAGTCTGGCTTGTAGCTGCTAAGACATCCCTCAAAAACCGATACAAACTTGCTTGGATTGATAGAAAATTTTCCAGCCTGTGCTTTGAAAGTGGCCAGGTCCATAGGATTAAAAGGTGCATGAGTATAGACCTGCATAGTAAGAGCAGCTTGTTCTTTCTATTTCATTACGGGCGATTTTAGTCTCGGTAAGTAACGGGTATAGTCCAGCAGATGGAGCTCGAACCTCACTATGAGCTTCACTAGGAATCTTACTTTGAGCCTTGCTCTGTGTGGGTGTAGGGGCCGAAGGAGCCTCACTCTGTGCGGATGTAAGGGCCGAAGGAGACACCGGATCTGCCATTACATTTGGGGTGGGGGTCCGGGGACTGACATTAATTGCTACTGGGCCAATAGGGTTAAATTACAGCATCGGAAATTATCAGTACGAGTCCACAAGGTCATAAACAAATAAGCATACGAATGCTCATTCCACTTCCCCGTTTGCTGACAGAACAGAAGTAACTGGAGGATTGTATTATGATTTAGTGATCCTCCGAGAGGCCACTGTTCCTGGTCGTCTAACTGGTACTGAGGCCAGTTAACCGTACAAAATCGCTTCAATTTACCCTTAGTTATTGGATCTGATTCAAATACCTTTCAATTTATTAAAATACACTTTAGGGGTGTGCACCGTACCCTACCTCCCGTGCTCTGTTCCTGTCCCATACCTACAGGGTAACTCTGGGCGTCCCCAGGTTCCAACAGAGCATACAATCCGGATTTTAAAAGATTCCTACTTTATCCAAGGGACCGGTTCCACCACTGTCGCCCACAGCTGCTTCTCCGCTATGTGAGTGCGTTGCACCGTCGTGCCCTCCGGGGTCGATCAAACTGCGTCTCCTCCGAGGCCCCCGATGAACTCACCAGTGTGCGCTGGGCGTCGGTTGTCACTGCAATCCTCGACCTCTGGAAGGGATCCGGGCAAGGCTAAATTGCAGCCTCGTTGCCCACCCAGAGACGCGAAAAGCTGTTGCCGGCACCCAGTCCCGAGAGGCAAAACAACAGCAGGGGTTCGTTACCCGGTGTGCGTCACTCAGTAATCACAACGGGGCGGAGAAGCAGAAAAGTTTATTTGTAGCTGCAAACAAGGTACAGAGAGAAGAGAATCTCAAATCCTGCACACCAGAGCAGGTTATTACACACACTTTTATATTCCTTAATGCTATTGCACTACACGTCAGCCAATTAAAACTTTGCACAAATACTCTGCCTTCCTTATATGGAGTACAACAATGTTTATTTCCTGCAACCTCTAACAAGAATTCCTAGCAACTTAAACAACCAGCACATTCTGTCTGGCCTTGTGACTATCTCCTATTATCTTTAGCTTGGCGTCAGCAAACCTTACACTATGAGGCATTATCTGTGGCTGCAACATTGTTTTAAAAGCAAAAGAGCTGACTCAAAGCAGCCAGGCTTGAATTCTATTAAGGGGGGTTAAGAAGAAGCCCTTAGGCCTTCAGCAAGGAGACTTCCTCAACCCTTATGGCCTTCCATCCCCTCGACTTAACTAGTGGCCATGCCCTGGGGTCTCCAACACAAGGGTTCTTCCAGGGATGTTGCCATCATGAGAGATCCAGGGTGGGTGCTGTTTCACCTTTGTGGGCTTAGGATCAACTAGGGCAGGTTGTCAGGATGGTTTGTTCCTGTGGTGAGACCAGAGCTGGGCTCACAGCCCTGGAGACCAGATTCGGCTCTTTAGCCCCAGAGCAGGGACATCCTGGGCTGTGGCCGTGTCTGAAGCCTGAACAAGCTGGGGTCAGCTCTAGAGCTGGGAGGGGCTTTCAGTCCCTGATCCCATTTAGCCCATCGCCTCTCAGCCAAGCCTGCCCTAGGAGGGGAGCAGGAAGCGCCCATCTGTGGAGTAGATCCTGGTCTGCTAGGAACTGCAGAGACTGTCAGCAACTCAGGACATCCAGCAAGCGGACAGCAAAGGAGTGCTGGATAACACAGTGACAGGTGCTAGCTAGCTAGCTAGCTAATGTCCAAACAATTCTGATGCCTGAGAATCGACTGCATCACAAGCTGAGACAAAGTCCACAAACACCAGCACAGTAAGATTGCTATTTCAGTTACATAATATGGGCTATTAATATTTAAGACCATAAATGTGAAATTACAATCTGAACTGTTTTAGGGCTGATCTACACTACCATGCTCAGTCGATCCGAGATACATCACAAGTTTGGGGAAAATCCACAGAGACTAGCACAGTAAATTCACTAATTTCAATTAAATACAGTCATGGATTAATATACAGAACAAATGTAAGACCTTAAACATAAATGATCATTTGAACCCTTTAAGGCTTTAGCTGTCAATTAAGTCAGAGAACTAGAGCCAGTCAGGAAAAAAAAAATCAGCGCAAAACTTTGACTTTACATCAGATACCCCAAAATCAGAAAAAGATTCAGGATTTGGCAACCAGACGTGTTTGTTTTTAGCAAAATACTAGTGTTAAGTGAAAATGTCACATTGCCAACAAAGGAAAATTGAGGTTTTCAGGTTTTGTGTTTTTTTTTTAAATTTGTTTCAAGTATAGCAGCAACTTTCCCTGGACATTTTTGTTTAGTTTTAATTGGAAATTGAGCTTTAAACAAAGATGGGAAACATTATTCTTATATTTAATAATACAGCCATTTCAAACCTGTTTGTTCTATTTCAACCGTGTTTATTCCTGTTTCAAAGAAATAGTTACGGGAAGGTAAAAAAACAGGTTAGCAGCAAAGCCTGCAGATTGTGTTTTGTACACACTAGCACCTGTAAACTCAGAGTCAACGTTGCACCAGCCACCTGAAGCCTGTCTATCTCAACCCTGCCCAAGGACACAGAGGAAATGAAGGGGGACAGAAGCAAGATCTCCCTCTCCAGCCCCATATCCTCTGTCCCACACTGCTGCCAGCTGAACACCAATGTTGCAAACTGGTGCACAGAACATACACATAGGAAAACACAGCCCCTCCCTACCCGAGATCACAGTCCTAGTAGACAAGGCAGAGAAAGGGGGGAAGAGGAAAGAGAGGCACAGAAAGGGGAAGCAACTTGCTCAAGGTCACGCAGAAGGTCAGTGGGGACAAGAACATAACCCAAGTCTCCTGATTGCCACTGTCCTGCCTAGCACACACATGAAGATAGAGAGGGAAATGATAAACCACAGCAGTAACCGAGGGGTGCTCCTAGCCCATCATTACACAGAGACACAAGTGTTGTAGGTATCAGGGACCATGAATCAATCTGTCAGCAGGTAGCAGGCCGTCTCTGCACAGAACTTGGTGTGGAATCATCACAGAGGAGCTGTCGCTCGGAGCGTGGGGTATGTCCGTGTTTTGTTTCTCTTGGAAGAGGGGATCAGGCTGTGCTGCTGGTTTAGAAGTCTAGTTTCCTGTCCAAGTTGTTAGCCTGCTGTTTGTCCGAAGAAGAAATGCCTGGAAGGGACCTGGGTCACCGAGTCCAATCCCCTGCTCTCACTGGCAACCCAGTCATATAATCTCCATCCTAAACTGACACAGCTTCGTGTTAACACCAGTTAAGTTGTCTGTCCCCAGCAGCTCCTATTGGGAGGCTGCTCTAGATTGTCCCTCCTCCGATGGGGACAAACTTTCTTCTCATTTTCAAGCTGAATTTACTCCTGGCCAATTTATCCCCGTTCCTCCTTGTGCCGACATTGTCCTTTAGCATCAAGAGCTCTTCTCCCTCCCTGGGGTTTACCCCCTTGATGTATTTATAGAGAGTGATCCTAACCTCTCTCAGCCAGCATTGTGCTAGGTTAAATTAGCCAAACTCTTTTAGGCTATGTCTACTCAGCAAGCTAGGGCTGTGATTCACCAGCTTGCATACATGTACTCGTGGGCTAGCTTGGTGAGCATAAATAGCAGTGTGGCTGCGGTAGCCATGCTGAGTACAGACCCACCTGAACCCTGGGGCTTTGTATTCAGCACAGTTTCCCCTTCTGCCATGGCTATACTACTTTTTAGACTTGTGCCAGCCATCCTTGAGCTATTGCAAGTAGCGTATGTGATCTGGGAATCACTCCCCTAGCTCGTAGTGTAGATGTAGACTTACTCTTCTTTCCTCAGCTAGCTCTCCATTGTAGCAATAGGATGTCCATAATTCCTAAGATTGTTGGGTTTGGGTTGTAACTTGTTCCATATTTACACTGCATTTTATCAAGCCTCATCTTGGACCAGATCCTCAGATGGAGGAAACGGATGCCATCCTTTGACTGTAAGGGAGCTGTGGAAATTTACACTGGTGTGACAATGCTCTTCATTAGTGGTGTGATTGTCAGAGGTGAGGAGGCAGGAGGACTCTAGCCTGACCATTGCCCTTGCCCTTCCTTCCACAGGCAGTCCATGATGTACTGAGAAAGAAAATGTCTAACCGAACCACCGTGACAGAGTTCCTTCTCCTGGGATTGTCTGAGGTTCGGGAGCTGCAGATTTTACACTCTGTGCTGTTTCTAGGGATTTACCTGGCAGCCCTGGTGGGAAATCTCCTTGTTATCATCCTTGTGGTGCTCGACCACCACCTTCACACCCCCATGTACTTCTTCCTGATGAATTTACTAGATCCATACTAGATCTCGGATCTGTCTTGATCTCCGTCCCCAAGTCCATGGCCAATTCCCTATTGAACACCAGGTCGATTTCTTATTCTGGGTGTATTGCCCAAGTCTTTCTCTTCATTTTCTTCACCTCGGTTGACTTTGCTTTTCTCACCATCATGGCGTACGACCGATAAGTCGCCATCTGCCAACCACTAAACTATGAGACTATAATGAACAGGGGAGCTTGTGTCCAAATGGCAGCCATTGCATGGATCAGTGGAATTCCCGTTGCTACTATGCAGACTGGGAACATATTTGCATTACCCTTTTGTGACGGCAACAGGTGGATCAGTTCTTCTGTGAAATCCCCCAGCTGCTCAAGATCACCTGCTCTGACTCATAGCTCGGTGAAGTTGTTGTTACTTCTTTTCTCTTGTTCTTAGGCTTAAGATGCTTTGCTTTTATAATTGTGTCATATGTTCACATCTTCAAAACAGTGCTGAGAATCCCCTCTGGGCAGGTCCGGCATAAAGCCTTCTCCACCTGCCTCCCTCACCTCATTGTGGTCTCCTTGTTCATTTGCACTGCCACCTTTGCCTACCTGAAACCCATCTCCAGCTCAGCCTCAGGTCTGGATCTCATGGTGGCTGTTCTTTATTCCGTGGTGCCTCCAGTGCTGAAGCCAGCCATCTACAACATGAGGAACAAGGAGCTCAAAGGTGCCCTGAGGAAACTGACTGAGGGGAAGTTATTCAAAAAGCATAAAATTTCCAGATTTCTCCCATGACCATGTTTTCATTCTGTGCTTCTTTACAGATATAATCAGCAGATGACATGATTGTCTCCGTGGGAATGTGATGTGCAGGCTTTTTATGCAAAAATGTTGTGTTCACAGTAGTAATAATCCAGACTAAGTTCACTGAAGTCAGTGGAGTTACTCTACTGTGAATTAGATAAGAATCTATCTATCTAAATTATGAGGGCATTTAATTCAATTCTGCATTTTCCTTGTGAGATGCATGAGTTTAGGGGAGGGATAGCTCAGTGGTTTGAGCATTGGCCCGCTAAACCCAGGGTTGTGAGTTCAATCCTTGAGGGGGCCATTTAGGGATCCGGGGCAAAATTGGGGCTTGGTCCTGCTTTGAGCAGCAGTTGGATGAGATGATCTCCTGAGATTCTATGAACTTGACCTTCTGAACAGGCATGAGCTGTCACTGGGAAACCTTAACTCTGTGTTAATGAAGTTTGTTACCATTTTATTTCCTAGTTTTTTAAGAGAAAGCAAGCTTGTTGGTTGGAGTCAGTGGTCATTGTGGCAGCTGTAGGTAGCCATGGATACGGATGATGAGTGAAGCAAAAGGTGCTTTTAAGAATGATCACATTTTACTGGAAAGGAGCTATATTCTGTGCATTGCTTGGCCAATCTGGGTTCCCGTCACATCGTCTCCTCACACCCAAATCTGTCAGTAAGCGCAGCGCAAAGCTGGACACAGCCATCTGCAGTAATGCAGGCTCAGAGAGGCATGAAGTGTCCTGTTCATCTCAATGAGCTATTCTCAGTGGAGTGAGAAACACCTGCAGGAGATGGTACAGCCTGAAACAAACGCTTGGAGAGGTGTGAACTGCTCCACTCATATCAGTCACCCAGGTGCCAGCAGGCTGTTCAGTGTGTTGTGGGTTCATGTCCCCCTTTGCCTCTTCTCAGCTTCACACCCCAAGGGGCAGCAATTCCCTAGACCCTGGCACACATTGGGAGTGGTGATTAGGGAGACAGACTCAGTCCCCCTCCTACCAAAAGGCAAGGAGAAAGCCCCCAAGATCACAAAAGGGGGAGAAGGAAGCATATCAGACACCCATAGATACATCGAGAGCCCTCTGATATTGACACACACAAGGTAGGGGAATGTGGGGTTGTCAGGCGCCCTGCCCTTTGTTCTAGTTCTGTATCCAGCAGAGAAGGAGATAGTCACACAGGTGCAGATATCGCTAATGGAAACACAGCTGGGTGCTGTGCTTGCTTTATTGTTCCCACTGCAAAACTGAACCTAACAGGAAAGTGAAGCTTTGCACTGGGGAGGGGAGAGAGAGTGAGAGGCAAAAAGGCATCCTTTAAAAAGTGGAAGATAAATCCTAATGAGGAAAATAGAGAAGAGCATAAATTGGCAAAAGAAGTGTAAAAATATAACTAGAAAGACCAACAAAGAATGTGAAGAACAGCTAGCCAAAGACTCCAAAAGTAATAGCAATTTTTTTTTAAATACATCAGAAGCAGAAAACCTGCTAAACAACCAGTGGGTCCACTGGATGATCGAGATGCTAAAGGAGCACTTAAAGACGATAAAGCCATTGCGGAGAAATTAAATGAATTCTTTGCATCGGTCTTCACTGTTGAGGATGTGAGGGAGATTCCCAAACCTGAGCCATTCTTTCTGGGTGACAGATCTGAGGAACTGTCTCAAATTGAGGTGTCATTAGAGGAGGTTTTGCAACAAATTGATAAACTAAACAGTAATAAGCTAATGTGACGCCAATTTTTAAAAAGGGCTCCAGAGATGACCCTGGCAACTGCAGGCTGGTAAGCCTCACTTCAGTACTGGACAAATTGGTTGAAACTATCTTAAAGAACAAAATTGTGAGACACATAGATGAACATAATTTGTTGGGAAATAGTCAACATGGTTTTGTAACGGGAAATCACGCCTCACCAATCTACTAGAATTCTTTGAGAGGGTCAACAAGCATGCGGACAAAGGAGATCCAGTGGATATAGTGTATTTAGATTTTGAGAAAGCCTTTGACAAGGTCCCTCACCAAAGGCTCTTAAGCAAAATAAGCAGTCATGGGATCAGAGGGAAAGCTCTCTCATGGATTGTTAACCAGTTAAAAGATAGGAAACAAAGGGCAGGAATAAATGGTTAGTTTTCAGAATGGAGAGAGGTAAATAGTGGTGTCTCCCTGGGATCTGTTCTGGGCCCAGTCCTATTTTACATATTCATAAATGATCTGGAAAAAGGGGTAAACAGTGAGGTGGCAAAATTTGCAGATGATACAAAACTACTGAAGAGAGTTAAGTCCCAGGCAGACTGCAAAGAGCTACAAAAGGATCTCTCAAAACTGGGTGACTGGGCAACAAAATGACCAATGAAATTTGATGTTGATACATGCAAAGTAATGCACATTGGAAAACATAATCCTAACTATACATATACAAGGATGGGGTCTAAATTAGCTGTTACCGCTCAAAAAAGACATCTTGGAGTCATTGTGGATAGTTCTCTGAAATCATCCACTCAATGTGCAGCGGCAGTCAAAAAAGCAAACAGAATGTTGGGAATCATCAAGAAAGGGATAGATAATAAGACAGAAAATATCATATTGCCTCTACGTAAATCCATGGTATGACTACACCTTGAATCCTGTGTGCTGATGTGGTCACCCCATCTCAGAAAAGATATATTGGAACTGGAAAAGGTTCAGAAAGGGGCAACCAAAATTATTAGGGGTGTAGAATGGCTTCCGTGTGAGGTGAGATTAATAAGACTGGGACTTTTCATCTTGGAAAAGAGGCAAATAAGGGGGGATATGATAGAGGTCTATAAAATCGTGCGTGGTATAGAGAAAGTAAATAAGGAAGTGTTATTTACTCCGTCTCATAATACAAGAACAAGGGGCCACCAAATGAAATCAATAGGTAGCAGGTTTAAAACAAACACAAGAAAGTATTTTTTCATGTAACGTACTGTCAACCTCTGGAACTCCTTGCCAGAGGGTGTTGTGAAGGCCAATACTATAACAGGGTTCAAAAGGGAGCTAGATAGAGTCATGGAAGATAGGTCCATCAATGGCTATTAGCCAGGGTGGGCAGGAATGGTGTCCCTAGCCTCTGTTTGCCAGAAGCTGGGATTGGGTGACAGGGCATGGATCACTTGACGATAACCTGACTGTTCATTCCCTTTGGGGGACCTGCCATTGGTCACTGTCAGAGAACAGGATACTGCGCTTGATGGACCTTTGGCCTGACCCAGTACGGCCGTTCTTATTGTCTTATGTTCTTAGAGCATAGAGCCCCCTGAACATTGAAAGAGACAGGACATCACACCCCTCTGTTCTCCCAGTCCCCCTATCACTCACCCTCATGTCCCCTCTTCCCAGTGTCCCACCCTTCCTCATCTCCTGACCCCCAACTCATCTCCTACCCACCCACCCTTTCTGTCCCGCACTCCATAATCACCCCTCCCCTCGCTGCCCCAAAAAGCCTTCTCCCCAATTCCCACCCCCATCATCCTCCCCTCCCAGCAGGTAAGTGCATTTCAAAAATTGGTTCATCACCTTCTAAATATCCTGTGGTACCCAGGTGATTTCCCCACAATCCAAAACCCTCAGGCAGAGCCAGGTACCTCCTTATTCTTAGGTTCAGATTTCAGCTCAGGGTTAGATGTGAACTCAAAGTGCCCAGATGGCATGCGGGTTTGTCAGCCACTACTGGACATTCCCCCTTCAAGGACTCACAGCCGGTGAGCCAGAGGTAGCTGTCAACCAGCTCATCCTCTCTCCATACACGTGCACAGCGTAATCCATTTGGCGCGATTCCAAGCACTTCCAAGGCTGACAGGCCTAACTGAGAGCTAAACCCTTTGGCTAATAACACTATCGCTTTATTTCCTCCAAAGAGCTGGTGAGTGGCCCTTGAATACTGGAAATGCTCCCTGCTGTGAGGATCTGAGCCCTGGTTTGATCTCTGTCTGGGCACAATAAATGAGCACCAAAACACATCAACGTTAAGAAAGTTAGAAGTCACTTCTTTCCAGTCGATGGGGCTGATTCCCTCTCACTCACCCTGATGTAAATCAGGAGTAACTCCATTGGACTCAATGGGGCTGATTTCTCCCTCCCTCACCCCAGGGTAAGTCCATGGTGTTCCAATGGAGTATGTCTGGTCTCAGGAAGAGGAGATTCAAATCCTTTGACTCCAGCCCCTGCTGAGGTGTGGCCCTTTTCTATGTGGTCCTGGGCCCTTCAATCCCAAATCCCCTGGGGCACAGCCCTTGTCTATGAGATGTTGGGACCCTCAATCCCAGAATCCCCTGGGGCATGGCCCTTCTTTATGGGGTGCTCTGCCCTCCAGCCCCCCACTGACCATAGTGTCTCCTTCTCCACTTTTCTATCCCTCTGCCCCCTGCTGCAAACCCCGCACCTGGTGAATCTCAAGGAGAACCCCCTGATACCAGAGTGCCTGCTGTACCACGTCAAGTACGGCATGACTCGGTACCAGGAGTGGGGCATGCTGGGGTGGGGGTGTCCAGTGCCCTGGGTGTGACTGGGGCCAGCAATGGATGCTGCATCACCCACAGCCTGGAACAATCGGGGTGGGATGGGGAGATCTGCCCACAATGCAGCAGCTGCAGCATTGTCTGTCTGAGTCCGAAGAAAGCCTGAGATAATGGCTCTGGGAGAGGGGAACTGCCCCAGGCATCTCCATGGGGTTTGAACTCCCAGCCCCACTGCTGTGGGCAGGTGACTGTGGGCACCTAGGTGATCCCAAGGCATTGGGGGAGAGTCACCTGCTCCTCTTCTGGGACCGAGCAGGGTTCCATGCCATTGGCCTAGCCTCTCTTTGAAGCCTCCCCCCACCCCATGCATGCCCCTGGAGTGCCTGAATCCAGCCCTGAGAGTCAGCAGAGCTTTATGGGATTAACTGTGCCTCTTTCCACAGGCTCCTGGGAACAGGTCGGCTCAGAGCTGTGACTCTTGGAGGGACCAGCACCAGCTGCTGAAGAGGGAGGGAGAGGAACCCCCTCAGTGGACAATTCTGCACTGACCTCCGTGTCAGGGATGTTCCCTGTGAGTTAATGGCTGGCTGGAGACCTACACCATGGCAGTTTAATTCATTCTCTGATCTAATGTAACCATGAAGGCTCTGGTGATCCATGCCAATGTCTCACCCTGCTGGTCATTTTGTCTCAGCAATCCCTTGTGGCAGTGAGTTCCCCAGCTTAGCTGTGTGCTGGTTGGCACTGGGCAGAGGCCACCCTGAAAATACTGTTCAGAAAAGCGGCTGGGCCAGGCAGAGGAAGGAGGAGAGTGGGGAAGGAAGGAAGTGGTGTCCAGGGCTTGCCAATGGGGAGAAGGAGGAGAGAATGGGCAGGTATTTGGAGCCAGGGGTGAGTGGCTGTTCCCTGGGGCTGGAGCCATGTCAGGGGAGTGGGGCTGAGCAGAGGAGAGGACTGATGGTAGAAGAGGGGACTGGTGGGCAGAGGGGTTAAACAGGGATCTCTGAGGAAGCTGAGTCAGGAACTCTGGGTGGGGAATTGGCTCTTGGCCATGGAAGGGGGAAATCTCAAAGAACAAGGGCTGAGAGGGTCTGTGGGGTGGGGGTTGTGAGAGGGGTGGGAGAAGATTAAGGGCTGTGGGTGTTTGCTTGGGGGTCTGGGCTGAGTGAGGGAGAGGGAGGGAAACACTCAGGGTCTAGAGCAGGGGTTGTCAAACTGGGGGTCAGGACCCCTCAGGGGGCCACGAAGTTATTACATGCGGGGTCGCGAGCTGTCAGCCTGCACCCCAAACCCTGCTTTGCATCCAGCATTTATAATGGTGTTAAATCTATAAAAAAGTGTTTTTAATTTCTAAGGGGGTGGGGGTCATACTCAGAGACTTGCTAGTTGAAAGGGGTCACCAGTACAAAAGTTTGAGAACCACTAGTCTCGGGTAAGATGGGTTCATTGGGTGAATCATGGATCATCTCTAAACAAAAGTTTCTTTATGAATTTTTGATCCAGTCTTAATTATTATCCCCCAGATTTTGGTAAAGAGAGGCACAGAGAGTTGAGGTAACATAGCTGCATAGCTGGGCTTAGATCACAGGAATTCTTAGCATCTTGAGCTCCTTTCTCTAGATGCTGGAGCCCCGGGCCCTTTAAATTGCTGCCAGAGCCCTGCTGCTGGAGTCCCCGGGTAATGGAGGTGGCCGGGAACCCCGGGGGTCGGGTGGCGATTTTAAGGGCACGGGGCGCCCCTGCGGTAGCGGCAGCCAGGAGCACCAGGCCCTTTAAATCACCACCTGAGCCCCTGGCCACCACCCCTACCCCGGGGATTCCAGCAGCAGGGCTGGGGCGGTGATTTTAAAGGGCCTAGGGCTCCTGTCCCTGTGGGGAGCCCCGGGACCTTTAAATTGCCCCCAAGCCCCGAGGCTCCCAGGTGCCTCCGTATCTGGTAGCTCTGGCCGTGATTTAAAGGGCCCAGGACTTCCAGACACTGCTGCCGCAGCCGGAGCCCCAGGCCCTTTAAATCTCGATTTAAAGTTCCCAGGGATTTCAAGGCCCCACCTCTTCAGGTTCAGGCCCCGCCCCCCTGCTCAGGACTCCGGCGTACCGGTCAAGTCCTGTAAGTTACTTTCACCCCTTGCTTTACTAGTTATCATTACATGCTGATAGGGCATCTAAGGGAGTTAGGAGCCCAAGATATACATGCCTTACTGCTGTGGAGGAAAAATCTAGCAGGCCTAAACTAATAGGCCTAAAACTTTGGTCAAACTAACTGTGTGTATGAAGCATAAGAAAAGGGTGAGGAAAATTCCATTAAGAGGCAAATAGCAAGAGCTCAGCTTAAAAATGTAACCACAACCACTAGAAGTTAGAAAAGACCGTTAACCACAAAGGAAGCTTGTTTTGCTATATTCCAAATCAGGTAAAGCTATCGTTGAAGCTTGCACTGTAGGCCAACTAAGGAAAAATGCTGTTGAAGGAAGTGTGCTTAACAGATTGTGGTTTTCAGCTTTATCAGCTCCTGTATTTTCTGTTTGCGGCAGAGGAGCTCCGGCTGACTCTCCCTGTATGCGCACGCTTGAATAAACGGACCTCAGGCTTTGTTCTGATCCAAACACACCGCGCGGTTAATTTTTCCATGACACTGCTCCTTTGCCAGTCCCAGGCACGATTTTGTGTAATTCAGGAGAAGCCCAGGCCTTGGAAGTTAATGAGAGAGACAGGGCCAGGATTACAAAGGGGTTTAGGTACCTAAAGAAGGAGATAGCTGCCTATTGGGATTTACAATAGCATCTAAGCAGTTTACGCTCCTTACTCCCACTGAATGACCATGGGACTTAGGCACCGAGCTCATTTCGGAGCATTGATAAATCCCCATAGGTGCCTGTCTCCACCTTTGTGATCCTGGCCCACAGATAACACAGAAGCTGGGCTGGAATCAGGGAATGCTGGGGGAGATCATAGGCCCCATGCTATGTGAGGGTCAGACTGGAGGGACAGAATGGCTCTTTTGCCTTCATCAACTAGGCATCTCTGCACTTGCCTCTGGGCCTCTGCTGCTGAGTTGTGCAGGGCTCCAGGGACTGAGTCCCACCCGCCCTTAGGAAATAGACATGAATAAATTACCTTCCTGCAGCATCAGTCCTTTAATGCCAGTGATGCTCAACGCCAGCTACACACAGCTCATCTGCAGAGAGCAACAGGAATGAGTCTAGTTCTGGCAGTGCAGTCTCAAAATGAAGGGGGAAAGAATTCTCAGATGCATGTGCTTTTCGCTTCCAGATTCTGGTACATAGATAGATATTGACCAAAGAATCGTAGTGCTGGATGACTGATTGGATCATACATTGGGGAAAAATCCACAAAGATCAGCACAGTAAGTTTGCTTTTTCAATTAACTAGGTTTGGGGATGAACATACAGGGAAAATTAAGAGGATAAATATGAATTACAATCTGAAGTCGTTAAGACTTTTACTCTCAAATTAATCAGATACCTACTGCTGATTGGAATTTTTCCACCTTTCAGGAAAATTTTGACTTTTCACTGAAAACCCCAAATCCATTTTTTCCCCCCTCAGTTTTTGGCAAATGAAAACTTTCTGCTGAAAAGGGGATTTTTTTAATCAAAAAAACAAAAATGTTTGGGTTTTGAGTTTTCAGTTTCTTTAGTGAACAATCCAAAAATGTTTGGAGAAAAGCAGACAGATTCTGAGATTTGTTGTTGTTTAGCTGAAAACCCAGTCTCGATTAAAAAGAACACAGCTGAAAATTTCCAACCAGCCTTAAACTTCAAATAAATTGGAGAAAATTAATATTGCCTGATAAACCCTTAATTTCAAACCATTTATTCTATTGCATCTGTGTGATTACTCTTTCAAAGGGATAGTTGCGAGGAGGTAACAACTGAATAACCAGTAAAGCTGACAGCTCACAGACTCTGTTTTATACAGACTAGCCCCTTTCAACCCTGAGTTAGAGTTGAGCCAAGCAGACAACCCCTGTCTATCCTGACCCGTTCAAGGACATACGGGAGGTCACTGCGAATAGAAGTCAGAACTCCTGTCCTAGCTTCACACTGCTGCTGGCTGAATATACTTGGTGTCAATGGGTGTGCAGAACTTACACATAACAAGACATGGGGCTATGTTTCCAAAGGTATTTCGGCACCTAGTGGGACTTTCAGAAGCACTTAGGAGCTTATAACTTGTTGATTTCAAGGGGTGTTGAGGGCCCTGATGCTTTTGAGAATCCCACTAGGTGCATCAATACCTTTAAAAATCTGCCCCACGTCCCCTCTCCAAAAGCCCTTCCAGTCCTAGTAGACATGGCAGAAAGAGGGGAAATGACTGGCCTAAGGTCACACAGCAGGTCACTGGCAGAGACAAGAGTAGAGGCCCAAGTGTCCTGGCAACCCCTGCACCGCACAGCACAGAGTAAATGATACAACATAGTGATGATGGAGGGATGCTGCTAGTCCATTGTAACACGCAGACCAAAGTGCAGCTGGGAGTTGGTGCCATAAATCAATTTGGAAGCAGGCAGCTGGCCGTCTAGGCACAGAGCTTGGGGTAGAAAAATCAGAGGTGAGCTGCTACTTATGATGCTGGGTGAGTTTACCTGGGAATCAGGCTGCGTTTAACAAGCCACATCTTGGGCCACATCCTCAGATGGGGTAAAGTAACGAAGCTCCATTGACTTTAAAGGATCTGACCCAATTTACAATAGTGTGATAACATGACTGACTGATTGTCAGAGGTGAGGAGCACTACCAACACCTAGTCATTGTAAGTGACGAGTTCTGTGCACCTTTGACATTCATACAATGAGATATTAGAGAAAGGGGAATCAGGGCAATTCCCTCTGTTGCTCTAATCCTGACCATTGTCCTTCTCATTCCCCCTGCAGCCATCAAACAGTGTACTGAGGAAGAAAATGTCCAACCAAACCACCATGACCGAATTCCTTCTCCTGGGATTCTCTGATGTTCCAGAACTGCAGATTTTATGCTTTGTGGTGTTTCTAGTGCTTTACCTGATATCCCTACTGGGGAACCTTCTCATCATCACAGCCATAGCCCTTGACCGCCACCTTCACACCCCCATGTACTTCTTCCTGATGAATCTGTCCATTCTAGACCTTGGCTCCATTTCTGCCACCATCCCCAAATCCATGGCTAACTCCCTCATGACCACAAGATCGATTTCTTATTCTGGATGTGTTGCCCAAGTCTTTTTCGTCGTCTTCTTCACTTCAGCAGATTTTGCCATACTGACCATCATGGCGTACGACCGATACATTGCCATCTGCCAACCACTGCACTATGAGACAGTGATGAACAGAAGAGCTTGTGTCCAAATGGCAGCCAGTGCCTGGATCAGTGTTCTTCTCTACTCTGCAGTGCACACTGGAAACACCTTTGCAAAATCCTTCTGTGGAGGCAACATGGTGGATCAGTTCTTCTGTGAAGTCCCGCAGCTACTCAAGCTCGCTTGCTCTGATTCAGACCTCAGTGAAGTTGGGTTTCTTATCTTTAGTGTGTGCTTAGCCTCAAGCTGCTTTATTTTCATAATTGTGTCGTATGTTCAGATCTTCACCACAGTGCTGAGAATCCCCTCTGAGCAGGGCAGGCATAAAGCCTTCTCCACCTGCCTCCCTCACCTCATTGTGGTCTCCTTGTTTATTTCCACGGGGACCTTTACCTACTTGAAACCCACCTCCAGCTCTACCTCAGGTCTGGATCTCGTGATGGCTGTTCTCTATTCTGTGTTGCCACCAATGATGAATCCAATCTTCTACGGCGTGAGGAACAAGGCGCTCAAAGGTGCACTGAATAAACTGATAGTTTGGAGGTTATTCTCTAAGAATAAAATGTCCTTATTTCTCCATCAGTAACAATTTCATGCTGTGTTTCTTTATAAATATAATCATCTGATGACATTATCGCCTGCATGAGAAAATACTGTGCACTCTGTTTATGCAGAATTGGGTATTTACACTAGGAAAAATCCAGACAAACAGGACTCAGAAAAATGGAGTTAGTATAGGTTTAGACCAATGTAAATAAGATCGGAATCTATCTATCATATACTGCTACCCATCACCATACTATCTGAGCACCTTGCCCATAAAATCAGTAGCCAAAGCAAAGTCCGTAGTGAGATCTCTGGCTCTTCCTGTTTTGGGGGATAAAATCTCTGATTGAGGTATCAATGCATTTGTTCTTTGTGCTTTTTGCTTGTTTGTTTGTTTGTCAGATTTTTAGCATTTTTTTTTGGGTTAACTGGTTGGTTGGTGGTTTGTTTTGTTTCTTTGTTCCAGGAAGTTGTGGAGGTGGGAAAGCCTGGGGCGACGGTGAGTGTTTGGTTTGACAGAATTTTCAATGTTTGTCCTCCCTTGGAAGTGCCACTATGTCATCTCTTTGATGAGGTTTTCTGAGCGAGCTGAAGGTTTGCTCCCCACAGTGCAAAAGAGGTTTCTGCTTGGCTGAGTTCCTGATGAAATGATTATGTATTGACTGTTGGGGTATTATTGTATTATTAATGATGTTAGAGAAATAACAATCTCAGGTAGGCATCTTTTCTATTATTTTTACCTATTGAATATGTAAAAACGGTGTCATTCTTGCTATGGTGAAAAGGGTGTTTTGAAGAGAAACTTTTTCCAGAGTTTCCTAAAGAAAACCTGACACAGGATAATGAGGTCAGATTTGTATTCCATGGAAGCCACTAGAGTTTAGCCCATCACTTCAAGGAGATCAGGATTTGGCCTATATACACAAGGCCAATAGCCTATATACACAAGGATTCAGATTTGGCTGACAGCACCCTGAAGACAGTGAGTGTGACAGAGAGGTCAGGGTCAGATTTCCCAACTCAGCTAGACCAGCACCAATGCAGAGTAGACCCAATGACATCACACGTTTACTACTGATGCGGTTCTGGCCCAAAGTCACTGGGCAGCACTCAGTAGTGACATGAACATTGGTGTAAGCTTCTTGTCTGGGGTCATTTTGTTCTAACCTTGGTGTAAGAGGAAAAGGGCCATCACTTGCACTGATCTGGTGTTCCATACGCCTTCCCGTGTCGATCTACTCACATCCAAACTGAGAAAGGATCTCAGAAGCTGGCCAGTTATTAGTATTAGAATATCATCTTTGTGCATGGTTGTATACACTACATATATGAAGAGAAAAGCAGAGTATGTGATTAGATAGAGAGACAGACAGACAGGACCATTCCTTGTCCTAACACACAACCTCATTTCATCATAATGATAGATTTCTATTTGATTGTGAATTATGTTAGCTAGCTAGATAATGAATAATCTATGGAAATTATTGTACAAATTATTGTGCTTCTTTTCCTGTTAACGATTGTCTATGTCCAGATCATGATTTTCTGATAAGGACTCCTTATTAAACATTATTTAACAAAGATTTTTATGGCTCTCTCTTATTCTAGCTGTTATTTACAAACAGTTCGTCCTAAAATACTCGGTGTTTGACCTTTGAGCTGTTTTGACAGGATACATGTTTAACATGCTCTCTTTTGCTTCTGTGAACAAATGAAAGTATCACACTGGGGATCCTTAAAAATCAAGGAGCCAATCCTCAGATGGTTTAAATTGTCATAGCTCCATTGAAGTCAATAGATCTCTGAGAATTTTCACCAGCTGAGAATCTGCTCCAAACACTCATGAGTAACTCACTCTCTTTGAACATTCTGTACAAAGGCCCTGATTCCACAGCCACTTCTGCACATTCTTAACTTTAATCATATGAGCGGCCCCACTGAAGGTTGAAAGGTAAACTCATGCTGAAGTCCCTGCTGAATGTGGGTTAGGGTTATGCCTAGGGCTGAAGGCTAACAGCAAACTGGTGTCAGACCCTGACACTGTCTCTATTTCTCTCCTTTCCCAGTCAAAGAAAGCCTTACAATTGGTGCACTGGAATTACTCTCCCCTTCTGGGGTCTGAATTATTAACATAAACTACAATTATTATTCACCAAATCCAAGCTGTCAAGGCTCTGGTCTCTGCAGCCGCTGTATTCATGCAGCCTTTACTGGTGTCTTTAGAATGGCACAGCTTGAGATTGCAAACAATGGGACTGCATTGATGGTTGGTGGGTGCACGAAATGAACAGTTTGTCTGTCTATCTCTCTGTATAGATACATGACCCCCATCTCAGTCATTTGATTAATCATATATTTGGTTTTCTGCAGAGGTGTATACTCTCACATCTATAGGGAATATTCAGGGGTAGTTCTGTGCTTAGACCAGGGTGATTTATGAGATCTGGAATCCCTTTCTGCCCCTGCCACACATTAGCTGTGCAACCTTAGAAGAGAATCATGTCTAGCCGCTCTGTGCCTCAGTTTCCCCATCTGCAGAAATGGGGTAAATACTGACCTGCCTCAGCCAGAGTCAGTGAGGCTGACACAACTGATGTTAGTTGTTCAGAGGTGACAGACTGTGACACCTTCATATTGAACGGGACCCTGTTCTGTAAATTATCACAATGGTTTCTGTTTCAGAGTAATAGCCGTGTTAGTCTGAATTCGCAAAAAGAAAAGGAGTACTTGTGGCACCTTAGAGACTAACCAATTTATTTGAGCATGAGCTTTCGTGAGCTACAGCTCACTTCATCGAATTGCTCATGGAACAATTGAAATGACAATCAGTAAGTCTAGCGTAATGGGCTCAAAGAATTGGCTTATTATTAATTATTATTATTATTACTATTATAATGTATTTATTACAAATAAGAATAAGAGGAATGCTTTACCTCTTTTTCAGAGCTGGTCATGAAACTAAATATTCTGAAATATTGCATAGCAATAAGGAAAAATGTTTTTTTAAATAAGGTTGAAACATTTCATTTGGACTTTATCATTATGCTATATTATAGATGAAATGATATAGACAAAATAAAATGTTTCAACCTTATCAGTTTCCCCTGGAAAATTTTGACAAAATCAGTGCATTGCAGCTAAACATTTAGATTTTGTTGAATTAGCATTTTGTTATGGGGAAAACATTTACCTCAAAATTTTCAACCAGCTCTACTTTTTGTTACATCTCTCTACATGCCTATTTACAGTTGTTACATTTCCTTGTAGACCTGTAGTCACATCCTCCTGGTCTCTGGTAATGTCTTCATACTATAGATCAGGTATGGTCAAACTATGGCCCGTGGGCCGAATCCGGCCCGTCAAGGCTTTGGAGGCGGCCCGCGGGATTGCCAGTCCCTGGCACAGTGGGGCTAAGGCAGGCTCCCTGCGGGCTCTGGCCCCGCGCCACTCCTGGAAGTGGCCAGCACCACGTCCCTGCGGCCCCCACGTGCCGCAGCTCCCATTGGTTGGGAACGGGGAACCACGGCCAATGGGAGCTTCGTGGGAGGTACCCGCAGGCGAGGGCAGCGCATGGAGCCCTCTGCCCGCTGCCCCCGGGGCCACAGGGACATGGTGCAGGCCACTTCCAGGAGTGGCGCAGGGCCTGGGCAGGCAGGGAGTCTTCCTTAGCCCCACTGCGTGCCACTGCCACCCCGCAGCCCCTCAAGTTAAATGGCGCAGGGCTGGAACCCGCACCCCCAACCCCTCCTGCACCCCTCACCCCAACCCCTGCCCTGAGCCCCATCCCACACTCCGCACCCCCTCCTGCATCCCAACCCCCTGCCCTGAGCCCCCTCCTGCACCCCACCCCTTGCCCTGAGGCCCTTCCTGCACATCACACCCCCTCCCACACCCCGCACTCCCTCCCACACCCCGCACTCCCTGCCCCAGCCCTACATTCATGGCCATGCATGCAATTTCCCCACCCAGATATGGCCCTTGGGCCAAAAAGTTTGCCCACCTCTGCTTTAGATTCACCTAGCGGGGCAGAAGACTCTGTGCTGATTAGATGGAATTCTTGGGATAAATCAGCATAGCTCCATTTACTTCAAAGCAGCTTTGCTGATCTGCACCACCGGGGGACCTGCATAGTGTGTCAGTTAGAACATGGTGTAGTCAATCTGTTCCTTATGAATTACAAGTCAGAAACTGTGCATCCTTATTGGCGTGGGAGGGAAGGTGGGATGGTTAAAGGAATGTGAAAGAGGATAGAATTTAAACAAGTAACTTGGGTCCAAGTGAAATCTATCCATTGGTCTACTGGTCTATCTATCTATTAGTCTATCTGTATTTCTACTGGTCTGCCTGTCTGTCTATCTGTCTTTCTATTGGTTTCTCTGTGAGTCTATCTTTCTAACTGAGGGACCCTTTCCAGGCAGTCCTGACTGCTCACACAGAAATTATGAACTTTTGGGGGTGATTCTTTCTCTTGAGACATTTTTCCCCATTTTCTGGCCACATTGAGAATATGGAAATGCCAGTCAACCCAGACAGGGATTTTGGAAGGACCCTCCATGAGATTTGTATTTGGTGACATGAAGAGAGAATTTGCCCCCATGACTTTTGGGGAGGATTTTCAAAGGCACATGTGGCATTCAGGCTCCCAGACACTTTAAAATATTTAGGTGCCTAACCCCCCTAGAAATCGATGGGAGTTAGCCACTCCCATACCTTTGGGGATGTGGGCCACAACTCCTATTGAATGTCCTCGGGAATTGAGTCCATAACTTCCATGTGTGCCTTTGAACATCTCCTCCTTAATTCCTGAAGTGGGTCATTCCTTCACATGTTATCTAGATATTTATTGTCCCCCCAAAGAGGAAATATGCAGAAGAATCAAGAAGGGGGAACCTCACTGTGGTGACTGAATTCACTCTACTGGGATTGTCCAACCACCGCGAGCTGGGGGTACCTCTGTTCTCCATCTATCTGTTATTTTACACCATTACCCTGACTGGGAACATCCTTCTCATCACCATCACCATGGACCCAGCCTTTCACCCCCATGTATTTCTTTCTCCGGGTCTTATCCTGCTACACCTCGGTCACTGTCCCCAAGATGCTCGTGAACTTCCTCTCGGAGGACAAGAACATTTCCTACATGGGCTGTGCTGTACAAATGGATTTCCTGCTCTTCCTTGGGGCTTCTGAGTGTTTCCTTTTGGCCGCCATGGAGTATGACCACTTGTCAGGGTTCCCCCCCCGCAACTCTGAACTCCATGGTACAGATTTGGGGACCCATATGAGAGACCCCCTCAGTTTATATTCTACCAGCTTAGGTTAAAACTTCCCCAAGGCACAAATTCCTTCCCTTGTCCTTGGACGGTATTGCTGCCACCACCAAGTGATTTATACAAAAATTCAGGGAAGGGTCACTTGGAATCCTGATCCCCACAAAATATCCCCCCAAAACCCTTCACCCCCCTTTCCTGGGGAGGCTTGAGAATAATATACCAACCAATTGGTTAGCAATGTGAGCACAGACCAGACCCTTTGTCTTTAGGACACTGAAAATCAATCAGGTTCTGGGACTGGCTCTGTCTGGGTCTCTGGGACTGGATCCACTACTGCTGTTGCAGACGTTGGCATGCGGTCTGGGTCCATCACCTCTGTCTGGGTTCTGGTAGAAGTTTCTGGAACAGAGCTAGGCGGAACGGCTTGCTTAGCCTGGCTGCGGGTGACCATTCCCACCCTCTTGGCTCGCTTCACATGATTGGCCAAGTCTTCCCCCAACAGGGATGATGATTATCGGGGATGGGATAATCATCATAGACTGCAAAGGTCCACGTTCCTGACCAGCCCTTCTACTGGACAGGCAACTTGGCTGTAGGTACATTGAAAGAGTTGGACTTGAAGGGTTGAATTGTCACTTGGATCTCTGGGTCAATTAAATTGGGGTCCACTAAGGAAGCATGGATAGCCGACACTTGTGCTCCGGTGTCCCTCCACGTGGTGACCTTCTTCCTGCCCACACTCACAGTTTCCCTCTGCTCCAAGGGTATCTGGGAGGTATCTGGGCCTGAGGACCTCTGGTGTTATTCCGGTGCAACAAACTGTAATCTGTTGGGGTTCTTGGGGCAGTTGGACTTTACATGCCCGGCTCGTTACATTTAAAACATCGTCCAGCTGACGGGTCACTGGGGCAAGGTGGGTTGCTGGAGAACGGTGTGGCAGGATGATAAGGTGTCTGGAGTATTCCTTGGTGTGTAGTTGGGGCCTTGGGCTGCCCCTGGTAGTAGGGTGTGGTCTGAGGTTGTCCCTTCTGTTATCCGCTCCAACTGCGACCAGGGTTGTTCCTCTCTCCTCCCTCCACCCGTTTTGTTCCGGCTTGCCCCGCCTCTCTGGTGGTCTGGGACTGCTCATATCGATCAGCATAAGAAGCAAGACTTTCTGCTGAGTCCATTTCCTTATCCCATAAACACTGTTTTATTTCCTCCTTGGACATATTCAGGAATTGCTCCTGAGCTATCAAATCACACATTCCGTCAAAGCTTTTGACACCCCTTCCTTGGACCCATTTCTCTAACAGATCCTTCATCTGGTTTAGATAAGCCACATTCCTTACCAGGCCCTCTTTTAAGGGTTCGAAATTTTACTCTGTATGTTTCAGATGCAATTTGAAATTGCTTTAAAACCAAATCCTTGATCTAATTGTAGTCAGAAGCCTCATCAATAGGCATCTTATTGAATATGTCCAGAACTCATCCAGTTAATTGTATGACCAATGTGGTCATCTTGTGAGCTTCAGGAATTTTAAGGAGAGTGTACAATCTCTCAAAGGCGAGAAAATATTCAGCAATATCACTGGATTGATTATGCTGTGGACATAGTCACTCCCATTTGTGGATTGTTGGAGAAGGATGATTAGGGTTATCCAGTAGATTCTGCTCAGCCTTTGCCTTCTCCATCTCCAGTGCATGCTTCCTCTCTTTTTCCTTCCCCTCCATTTCTTTTTCCTTTGCCTCCATTGCTCTCCTGTGAGCAGCTTCTTGGTGTTTTTCTACCTCTTTCGCTGCCTCCAGTTCTCTCCTGTGGGCAGCCTCTTTGGCTGTTTCTGCCATGGGCTCTGTCATGTTTGCCTCTCTGTTTTTAACTAACTTTACACCCGAGAGTTAGAAATAAAACAAACAAACAAACAAACAAACAACTTGGCTTGTCTATATATATATAGGTTGTGCTGTAAGCGGATACCTATGTTGTCTGATAGTGATTGTCAGCCTACAGAAAAATCCGTAAAGAAAACCCTAACACCTTTGTCTCCAGGCAAATAGACAGAAAACCCCTCTAGTTGCTCTTAGGTAAAAAACAACTTCAGGTCTGGGAAGACTTATGAATTTCCCTGCAGGAGGTTAACTACCCTGCCTTTAGGTAAAGAAAACTCCAGCTCACAAAAGACAATTCCCTTTTGTCTCTGCTCTGGCCCGCCAAGCAGAGAGAAAAAAAACTCTAACAGGTTACAGCTTAAAACCTGCTTTCCAGCAGCCCAAAGGAAAAAAAAAATATTTCCTTTTAAAAAATCTGTGCTTCTGGTTCAAAAAATCTCAAAATGATTTTAAGTTAATCCCACCGCTCTGCCACCATGTCAAGGTTCCTTCCCCACTCTGAACTCTCGGGTACAGATGTGGGGACCTGCATGAAAACCCCCCTAAGCTTATTTTTACCAGCTTAGGTTAAAACTTCCCCAAGGTACAAACTATTTTACCTTTTGCCCTGGGACATTTTTGCTGCCACCACCAAGCGTCTAACAAATATATAATCGGGAAAGAGCCCACTTGGAAACGTCTTTCCCGCCAAAATCCTCCCAAACCCTACACCCCCTTTCCTGGGGAAGGCTTGATAAAAATCCTCACCAATTTGCATAGGTGAACACAGACCCAAACCCTTGGATCTTAAGAACAATGAAAAAGCAATCAGGTTCTTAAAAGAAGAATTTTAATTGAAGAAAAAGTAAAAGAATCACCTCTGTAAAATCAGGATGGTAAATACCTTACAGGGTAATCAGATTCAAAACATAAAGAATCCCTCTAGGCAAAACCTTAAGTGACAAAAAGACACAAAAACAGGAATATACATTCCATTCAGCACAGCTTATTTTCTCAGCCATTTAAACAAAACAGAATCTAACGCATATCTAACTAGATTGCTTATTAGCCCTTTACAGGAGATCTGACCTGCATTCCTGCTCTGGTCCCGGCAAAGACAACACAGACCGAGAGAACCTATGTTTCTCCCCCTCTCCAGCTTTGAAAGTATCTTGTCTCCTCATTGGTCATTTTGGTCAGGTGCCAGCGAGGTTATCTTAGCTTCTTAACCCTTTACAGGTGAAAGAGTTTTTCCTCTGGCCAGGAAGGATTTTAAAGGTGCTGACGCTTCCCTTTATATTTATGACAGCTGCCTTTTGGGATGTACAATAGCATCTAAGCAGGTTAAGCTACTCACTCCCACTGAATGACCATGGGACTTAGGCACCGAGCTCATTTAGGAGCATTGATAAATCCCCATAGGTGCCTATCTCCATCTTTGTGATCCTGGCCCACAGATAACACAGAAGCTGGGCTGGAATCAGGGAATGCTGGGGGAGATCATAGGCCCCATGCTATGTGAGGGTAGGACTGGAGGGACAGAATGGCTCTTTTGCCTTCATCAGCTAGGCATAACTGCACTTGCCCCTGGCCTCTGCTGCTGAGCTGTGCAGGGCTCCAGGGAGTGAGTCCCACCCGCCCTTAGGAAATAGACATGAATAAATTACCTTCCTGCAGCATCAGTCCTTTAATGCCAGTGATGCTCAACGCCAGCTACACACAGCTCATCTGCAGAGCGCAACAGGTTTGAGTCTAGTTCTGGCAGTGCAGTCTCAAAATGAAGGGGGAAAGAATTCTCAGATGCAGGTGCTTTTCGCTTCCAGATTCTGGAACATAGATAGATATTGACCACAGAATCGTAGTGCTGAATGACTGATTGGATCATACACTGGGGAAAAAATCCACAAAGATCAGCACAGTAAGTTTGCTTTTTCAATTAACTAGGTTTGGGGACAAACATACAGGGAAAATTAAGAGGATAAATATGAATTACAATCTGAAGTCGTTAAGACTTTTACTCTCAAATTATCAGATACCTACTGCTGATTGGAATTTTTCCACCCTTCAGGAAAATTTTGACTTTTCACTAAAAAACCCCAAATCCACCCCCCCCCCCGCCTCAGTTTTTGGCAAATGAAAACTTTCTGCTGAAAAGGGGATTTTTTTAATCGAAAAAACAAAAATGTTTGAGTTTTGAGTTTTCAGTTTCTTTAGTGAACAATCCAAAAATGTTTGGAGAAAAGCAGACAGATTCTGAGATTTGTTGTTGTTTAGCTGAAAACCCAGTCTCGATTAAAAAGAACACAGCTGAAAATTTCCAACCAGCCTTAAACTTCAAATAAATTGGAGAACATTAATATTGCCTGATAAACCCTTAATTTCAAACCATTTATTCTATTGCATCTGTGTGATTACTCTTTCAAAGGGATAGCTGTGAGGAGGTAACAACTGAATAACCGGTAAAGCTGACAGCTCACAGACTCTGTTTTCTACAGACTAGCCCCTTTCAACCCTGGGTTAGAGTTGAGCCAAGCAGAAAAACCCTGTCTATCCTGACCCGTTCAAGGACATACGGGAGGTCACCGCGAATAGAAGTCAGAGCTCCTGTCCTAGCTTCACACCGCTGCTGGCTGAGTATACTTGGTGTCAGTGGGTGTGCAGAACTTACACATAACAAGACATGGGGCTATGTTTCCACAGGTATTTTGGCACCTAGTGGGATTTTCAGAAGCACCTAGGAGCTTATAACTCATTGATTTCAAGGGGTGTTGAGGGCCCTGATGCTTTTGAGAATCTCACTAGGTGCATCAATACCTTTAAAAATCTGCCCCCCGTCCCCTCTCCGAAAGCCCTTACAGTCCTAGTAGACACAGCAGAGAAATGGAGGGAGGGGAAACAGAGTCAGAAAGAGGGGAAATGACTGGTCCAAGGTCACACAGCAGGTCACTGGCAGAGACAAGAGTAGAGCCCAAGTGTCTTGGCAATCCCTGCACCTCACGCACAGAGTAAACAATACAACTCAGTGATGATGGAGGGATTCTGTTTGTCCATTGTTACATGCTGGCCGAAGTGCAGCTGGGAGTTGGTGCCATAAATCAATTTGGAAGCAGGCAGCTGGCCCTCTAGGCACAGAGCTTGGGGTAGAAAAATCACAGATGAGCTGCTACTTACGAGGCTGTGTGTGTCTACGTGGGAATCAGGCTGCGTTTAACAAGCAACATCGTGGCCCAAATCCTCAGATGGGGTAAAGTAACGAAGCTCCACTGACTTTAAAGGATCTGACCCAATTTACAATAGTGTGATAACATGACTGACTGATTGTCAGAGGTGAGGAGCACTACCAACACCTAGTCATTGTAAGTGATGAGTTCTGTGCACCTTTGACATTCATATAATGAGATATTAGAGAAAGAGGAATCAGGGCAATTCCCTCTCTTGCTCTAATCCTGACCATTGTCCTTCTCATTCCCCCTGCAGCCATCAAACAGTGTACTGAGGAAGAAAATGTCCAACCAAACCACTATGACCAAATTCCTTCTCCTGGGGTTCTCTGATGTTCCAGAACTGCAGATTTTATACTTTGTGGTGTTTCTAGTGCTTTACCTGATATCCCTACTGTGGAACCTTCTCATCATCACAGCCATAGCCCTCGACCACCACCTTCACACCCCCATGTAATTCTTCCTGATGAATCTGTCCATCCTAGACCTTGGCTCCATCTCTGTCACCATCCCCAAATCCATGGCCAACTCCCTCATGAACACAAGATCGATTTCTTATTCTGAATGCGTTGCCCAAGTCTTTCTCGTTGTCTTCTTCGCTTCAGCAGATTTTGCCATACTGACCATCATGGCGTACGATCGATACGTCACCATCTGTCAACCACTGCACTATGAGACAGTGATGAACAGAACAGCTTGTGTCCAAATGGCAGCCAGTGCCTGGACCAATGTTCTTCTCTACTCTGCAGTGCACGCTGGAAAAACCTTTGCAATATCCTTCTGTGGAGGCAACATGGTGGATCAGTTCTTCTGTGAATTCCCCCAGCTACCCTTTGTCTTTAGGACACTGACAATCAATCAGGTTCTTCAAAGAAGAACTTTATTGATAAAGAAAAAAGTAAAAGAATCACACCTGCAAAATCAGGATGGAAGGTAACTTTACAGGGTAATACAAAGATTTAAAACACAGAGGATTCCCCACTGGGCTCAGCTTGAAAGTTACAAAAACAGAAATAAAACTACCTTTCTAGCAGAGGAAAATTCACAAGCCAAAACAAAAGAGAACCTAACTCAATTCCTTGCCTTACTTACAATTTCTGTAATTTTAGATGGATTCTTCCAGGTATGTTTTCAAGAGATGTTGTACCTGCTTGGTCTCTCCCTCCATCCGGAGAAGGAACAAAACAAAGAGAGCCATAAACAAGCCCTCTCTCCCCCTGCCCAAGATTTGAAAGTATCTTCTTTTCTCATTGGTCCTTCTGGTCAGGTGCCAACTAGGTGATTTGAGCTACTTAACCCCTTATAGGTAAAGCGATTCAGTACAGCCGCCAAGGAGGGATTTTGTGCTACGCTTTCTTTATATTTATGACACTGCTATGTGTCCATATGCAACGTACTGAGGTACAGGCTCATTATGAACAGGATGGTCTGCCTTTCATTGGCAGTTCTCTCATAGTTCAGTGATAATGTGGTGTCCCTAGTACAAACAGTCCGGGGTTTCACCTTGCCATTTTGTGTATCCAATAAGATTAACTATTTCTTCTGTGACATTCCCCCATTGACTAAGCTTTCTTGCATTGACACCTCTCAGTATGAAATGCAGTTGTTTACACTGCTATACTGGTCATCTTCATGCCATTTACTCTCATCCTTGTGTCCTACAGCTTTATTATCTCCACCATCTTAAAGATGGCATTGGCTGAAGGCAGACACAAAGCCTTCTCCACCTGTTTCTCACACCTCATTGTGGTGACACTGTATTATGGGAGCAGCAGCCTGATCTATTTAAGACCCATTAACTTACCAGACAGCAACAAAGTGCTATCTCTGATCTACACAACCGTCACACCCACCTTGAACCCTTTATTTACAGCCTGAGGAAAAAGGAGGTGAAAGAGGCTCTGAGGAGAATATTGCGGGACATGATGAAGAGAAAAATATTTTCTCATAGAAAGTAATTTGGGTACACATCTTTTTTCTGATGTCAGCTACACAACTGTGCAAATCTGGAGTAGCTCCTTTGAAGTCAATGGCCAAGGTCTGAAAGAAACCATGGAGTATGATGGTATGAATCTCCATGGCCTTGCAGCTTCTGTAGTCGATTACACTTGCAGAAAGTGGCCATCAGGAAGTTTAGACTTGAAATTAGACGAAAGTTTCTAACCATCAGAGGAGTGAAGTTCTGGAACAGCCTTCCAAGGGAAGCAGTGGGGGCAAAAGACCTATCTGGCTTCAAGATTAAACTGAATAAGTTTATGGAGGAGAGGGTATGATGGGATAACATGATGTTGGCAATTAATTGATCGTTAACTACTCATGGTAAATAGGCCCAATGGCCTGTGATGGAATGTTAGATGGGGTGGAATCTGAGTTACTACCGAGAATTCTTTCCTGGGTATCTGGCTGGTGAGTCTTACCCACATGCTCAGGGTACAGCTGATTGCCATATTTGGGGTTGGGAAGGAATTTTCCTCCAGGGCAGATTGGAAGAGGCCCCGGGGCTTTTTCACCTTCCTCTGCAGCATGGGGCACGGGTCGCTTGCTGGAGGATTCTCTGCACCTTGAAGTCTTTAAACCATGATCTGAGGACTTCAATAGCTCAGACACAGGTGAGAGGTTTATTGCAGGAGTGAGTGAGTGAGATTTGGTGGCCTGCACTGTGCAGGAGGTAAGACTAGATGATCATTATGGTCCCTTCTGACCTTAATATCTATGAGTCTATGAGGAAATAGATCCTGAGCATTTATATTCTCATTCAGAGGTGTGAATGATTGCACAAGTTGCAAGGCAGTGGACATTCATACTTCCCTCTCCTTCCTAGAACTGGCTCACATAAAGTAGGCCAGTTGGCTGGTTGTTCTCCAATTTCTCCATTCTAGGTACACTACAAAAAAGAATTTTTCTCAGGGAACCTTTGGCCAACTCCTGAGTCTCTCAATCCTATTAGGGAAGGAGCCAAAGCCCAATGAAGTCAATGGGGAGACTCCCATTGAAGTCAGTGAGCTTTGGACCAGGCCCAAATTCTTAAAGGGTGAAACTCACTGCTGTTCAGAAGATCAATACAAGACCTGTGCACCACCTGACTCCCAGTTAAGTCCTCAAAATATGTCTGAAGTGTTGCGTAGGCCTAATGCTGGCACTCTGGGGAGGGTAATATTTCACCCCAAATGATGCATTCTGAAGCTATCACTGAGAGCTCGGTGTAGAACACGTGGCTCACAAACAACTCTTTGATCGTCACTGCACATGGGTCATGTTTAACTGACATGATGCGGATCTGAGGTGGGCGGAGCATTGCTGAAGTGAACACTTGACCTGTTCTGTGAATGGATAGAGGTTCCCTGTTCTTTCTGGGGATAATGTGAAAACTCTTGATGTTGAGTAGAGCTGGTGTGAAAATGAGGATTTTTCCTGTGGAAAATTGTAAGGGAAATATCCCCATTAGAAAGATTCCTGTCTGGAAATTCCAATTTTCCTGAAAGAAATTTTGAAACCATAGGAAAGTATTATAGGAAAGTATTGGGTTTTTTCACACTTTCTTCCTGTTTCCAAACTATTTCCACCGAACACTGACTATTGTTAAGAGTTGAAAGCATTTTCTTTAACAGTGAAAGTATGCTTTATCTCTGACAGTAATATTTTCAACCCTTAATTTTTATTTTCCAAATGGCAAAAGTTAGAGGAAGGTCAAGAAGTAGGGCCTTTCCCCAAGCACTTTCTTACCATTTTCCAAATTTTGCCATTTGGAAAATATCCTGCTGGGGGGAGGCTCCTGGACTGGGAATTTCCCAGGAGGCGCAGGGAGCTGGGTGCCCAGTGGACACTGGGAGCTGCGTGCCAGTCAGTGGGTGACACTGAGACTGGGGTCTATCTCTCTCTGTGGCTGGCTGGTAATTTGATGTACTGTCATGTTTTTAAGCATGTTTTTAACATTTAATAAAATGTTCTTATATGAATTTAAAATAAAAAGCAACAACAGTAACAACAACGAGAATAATAATAATTAATCATACAAAATCAGAGTAGTTAGCACAACGTGATTTGGGGGCAAAATATTTTTTTCTTTATTTGTATGTTAAATTCCCATGCAACCATTTGTGGTGTTCTAGAAATGCTAAATAAGAATAATTTTCTGTTTGATCTTCCTGATTACAAAATGGGGAAAATGATAACTATCTAGCCATGTGAAGATTAACACTTTGATATTCTGACTGAACTTTCAACATACTAACCATGATTCAGCACCCTGCTTTATGTCAGCACAATAGCTTTGATTTCAGGAGTTTCGATCAATGTGTAACTGGAGTAACGCACGAATATCTCAGAGCCATTCTGTCAAGGTCTCAATCAATAGGTCTGGTAGTAGCAGACCAGGTGAAAAGGAACTAAAATTCATAGTATATGAGTGGCTGCCTGCTTCAATGAATGAAAAAGACTCCAGTGACCTCTAGTTATCCAGGCTCAGATCCACAAAGGGACTTAGGCAACTCAAGACTAGATTTAGGCAGTTTTAGGCACCACTGCAATCCACAAACACTCGCTCTGCTTCCAGTTAACTCTGTAGGTACCTAAACTTACTTCTGGCCAGATTCTTAAAGGTATTTCGGTGCCTAGTGGGATTTTCAAAAGCCTCTGAGCACCTAACACCCATTGAAATCCCTACCTTTAAAAATACCTTTAAAAATCTGGAGCTAGGCACCTAAATTTGCACTGTAAACATTCCCAAAGTATCTTACTTTGTGTCTCTGGGCATGCATCCCTGGAAGCCCCAGAATGATCCACAAACCTGTGAAGATGGGTTTCACCCAGCTTATCTCACCTGCGAAACCTTGTCCAGTGGGCAGGCTCTGAACACACATAACTCTACACAAAATGGCCAGAGGGACACAGGGGTGCTGGAATAGGGGGAGCCAGGGGGCCATGGCCCCATCACTTTTTACTGGCCTTAAGGGCAAGTGAGAGGTGGGAGGTGGCAGAGAAGAGCAATCAAGGTGCAGGGCCTTCGGGAGAAGAGGTGGCGCCGGAGGAGGGCCTCGGGGGAAGGTGCAGGATGAGGGGGGGACCTCGAGGGAAGGGGTGGCGTGGAGGCGGGGCCTTGGGGGAAGAGGCGGTGTGGGGCTGGGGCCTCAGAGAAGAGGCAGTGCGGGGGCAGGGCCTTGGGGAAGAGGCATTGAGGGGGCAGGGCCTTTGGGAGACGAGGTGGAGCCAGAGGAGGCCTCGGGGGAAGGTGCAGGATGAGGGTGGGGCCTCAAGGGAAGGGGTGGCGTGGTGGCGGGGCCATGGGGGAAGAGGAGGTGCGGGGGCAGGGCCTCTGGTTGATCAGGAGAAGGAGTTAGAACAAGGATCTTCCATCTCTCCAATGACTGACCTGACCACTGGGATACAGAGTCACTTTTGCTCACTATGAGGCCCAGTGCATATTGAATTGTTTATATACAGTACAACAGCTTCAACAGGAGAGACGGGAAGAGCACCACATTTGGATATCCTTTAGTTAGGCTTGGCAGAATTCAATTTTTATTTTTGTATAATTTCAGTGTATAATATCAGTGCGTACTTTTAAGCATTTTTTTTCTATTTTTATCAATTTTTGCATTTGAGTTTTAAGTATTGTTTTTTCCAGATTTTTATTGATTTAAACAATGAGAGGTGTGGGAAATTGTGAGGGTGAGTCACACAACAGAGCTGGTCAGACAATAATTCTTTATATGACAGGAGATGTTGGTTTTTAAAAGTTAAAGCTTTACAACTATTACAACACACGCTGACAACATCACGTGTCAAAATATACAAGGCAAATATCCTTAAATCAAACTCTAATAAATTCTCAAGCAGCATTTTTCTTACTTTGCCTATCTGTAAATTTCTATTCTTAGCAACAGAAATATTTTTTTCATTATTTTGTGTGTGTACTGTAAAATTGATGTGTACGGGACATTTAGAGACACAAATCTAATCCTTCAAGCCTATCTTTTCCCCAATGGTTAGAGCATGTATCTAAAATGTAGAAAACCAATGTTCAAATCCCTTCTTCCTCTCAGGCAGAGGGGGAAATTGAACTGGGGGTCTCCCATATTCTTGGCGAGTACCCTAAGCAGTGGGCTAAAGTTTATAAGAGAGGCCTTCTCCTCTCCCTGCCATTTGGTATGTGGTTGGGCTTGCTCTGAGAAGGCCTACCAGCTGAGGTATGCCACATGTTGTGATAGGCATGCGTAGAGCCCACGGATCTGGAAATGTGTGTTGTGGGGGGTGTTGACTACTGTGGCAGTGGAGATATGTTGGCAGGTTTTGCATCTGTTGTTATGGCAGGGGCTGGTGCCGCTTTGAGTTGGTGGCTCCTGGTGTGTGGGGAGCTTGCTTCTGATAATGAGGTTGGAGAGGTTGCAGGGGTGTGTTTGAAGGCCAGAGGAGGGGGTTCCGGAAAGATATCATTCAGGATGTGGTCCCCAGTGAGTATGGGTTGTAATTGTTTCAGGGTACTTAAATTCATAAATCCGCTACACAGCAAAAATCATGGCCTTAATTATTGAGTTGTAACCTGTAAGTTGTAATGCTGTAAGTTTCACTGGTGATAGGGGACCGGTGAAAGTAAAGCGCTGGTTTGTGTAGTCACTCAATTCCTCAGGCGTCAGAGAGTGTTTACAGTACCAGCACTTCCATCCCCGATGAGAGCAGCGCTGTAGGGCAGCTATCCCAGAGCTATAAGTTTTACTGCAAAAAGTCATTAACAAGTGTAGACAGCCCAGCAGTTTTAGCGCAAAAAAGAGACTTTTTGCCCTTTACATAGTAAGTGTAGACATACCCTAACCCTTTTTGTCCTGTGACTGGAGAGGTGTTAACTGCCCACTTCACCTTGAATAGCCTCTTGCAACATGTTAAGGCCTTATCTGTTCCACATTTGTATGCAGCTGTGACATGCCGAGTACCTGTCCCCGATCTGAAGAAGACCTCTGTGTAAATTCAAAAGCTTGTCTCTTTCACCAGCAGATGCTGGACCAATAAACGATATTACCTCACCTACCTTGTCTCTCTAAAATCCTGGGGAAAAACACAGCTAAAACAACAATGCAAACATCGTATACCTCGCGTAGACCTGCTGCACTCTAGGGAACTTCATCATGAATAAACCCCTTAAGTCCCCACTGACATCAGTGGAGTTCAGTTCAGGGTGGGCTGGACATGCTCTGCCCATCTCGCAGTGCAGCTCTTTTAGCTCACATTACTCCAGGCAGATCCAGGTCCATCCAGATCGTGCCTTATGAGTCAGCGAATACCTGGTGCTGCAATCATTACTTAGAAACTGGCCCTTCTGCACACCAGGGGTCTCACTGTAGGTAATAGAACAGCTCGAATAATTCAGGGCTCCCACGTGCGCTGTGGTTTGCTATATTACACCACTTGATGAGCTCCCATTATATCCATTTTATTGCAACTTACAATAAATGTTGAGAAAAAAGTTTGTGATTGGTTATAAAAGCCATAGTCTTACTTAGAGCTTTTCTCAGGGCCTCCTTGACCTCCTTGTTTCTCAGGCTGTAGATGAGGGGATTGACCACGGGAGTCAGGATGGTGTAGAAGACGGAGGATACTTTGTTCAGGTCTCGCAGTGCAGCAGTGTCTGGGAGCATGTAGACAACGAATAGGGTCCCATAGAAAATTGTCACCACGATGAGATGAGAGGAGCAGGTGGAAAAAGCCTTTTGCCTCCAGTGCTGGAAGAGATTCTCAGGACAGTGCTGATGATAGCCACGTAAGATGCCAGGGTTAATAGAAATGGGGGAAGAATGAATATGAAGCAGACAGGGGAAATCACAAGAACCATCAAGCTGGTGTCACTGCAGGACAGTTTTATCAATCGGGTGTAATCACAAAGGAAATGGTCAATTTCATTGGGACCACAGAAAATCAATTGTGATAGCCAACATGCTGTGATGCTGCTGACTACAGACCCACTTAGCCAAGACCCAGCTGCTAGCTGGAAGGAAAATCTACTATTCATGCGGGCTGCATAATGCAGTGGTTTGCATATGGCTAAATACCGATCGTAAGACATCACTGATAAGAGACAACATTCTGCAGCTAACAGAGAACCAAAGATATCAAATTGTACCAGGCAGCCACGAACAGAAATGGATCTGTCCCCAGTCAGGAGACTGGCCAGCATCCTGGGCAGGATGGTGGAGGTGTAGCAGGTCTCCAAGCAGGACAAGTTCCCCAGGAAGAAGTACATGGGGGTGTGAAGGTGCTGATCGGACACAACTAGTGCAACAAATAGGATGTTCCCAGCCACTGTCACAATGTAGATCACCAGAAACAGCGGGAAGAGAAGAATTTTCAGTTCATGGAGATTCCCAAAGTCCAGGAGGATAAATCCTGTGATGGACGTTTGATTTCTCTCCTTTGTGTCTGCCATGGATTCTAGCAAGAAAAGTAATTTTTAAAAAGTAGTAATAATAGCTTGTGAAATGTGACATGAAACAGATACCTTTGCGGGGAGGGGGTTACTTTGTTAGTCTCTAAGTTGCCACAAGTACTCCTCTTCTTTTAACAAAAACAAATTTAGTTGAGCATAAGCTCACCGAGAAGGCCTCAGCTGGAGGACTAGGTTCAGTTTTGGCAATCACACAATAAGAAATATGTGGACAAATTGGAGAGAATCTAGAAGTGCGCAACAAAATGATAAAAGGTTCAGAAAACCCGACCTATGAAGCAAGGTGGAAAGAACCGGGCATATTTAGTCTAGAGAAGAAAAAATGGAGGGGGAACCTGATGAGCCTTCAAACATGTAAGAGGTTGTCACAAAGAGGACAGGGATCACTTGTTCTTTATGTCCACTGAGGGTCTCACAAGAAGCAATCAGCTTTATCTGCAGCAAGGGAGATTTAGTTTAGACAGTAGAAAACTTTCTAACTCTAAGGATAGGGAAGCCCCAGAACAGGTGTACAAGGCAGGTTGTGGAATCCCCATTATTTGACTTTTTAAAAAGCAGCTTAGACAAACACCTGTCAGAGATGGTCTAGATGGTCAGCACAGGAGGCTGGACTTGGTGTCCTCTCAAGACCCTTTCCAGCCCTTCAGTTCTATGATTCATTATTCTACCTCCTTGTCACACACATATCTGCATTTTTTACTGATACCTTAGTTAGTGATGAATTTGTATGTGAATTTTGAATTAAGCAGTACAATAGTAGTTGTTTGTTTGTTATTCTATGTCTTTGTTTAGGGAGTTTTAACAGAATGAGTAGCCATGCAAATATCAGATACAATACAGTATTCATTTTAATACTTGCCTATTTCTTCTTCATATCCGCTAGACATTGCAGTTTTTGCAGTCATATTGAACTGTAAACTCATGTGTTTTAGGGTTTCTTTTATCTTCTGTAACTTAGAAAATCACTCTGATGGCAAATTAATGAAGTTAGATAGATAGGTAGATAGAGAGATGAAGGAGAGACAGAGACACTGCCAGATAGACAGGCAGAAATAAAGCTAGATTGTGGAGGGAAGGATAGATAGCGACAGATGGGCAGACAGAGAGTTAGCTAGCTAGATACCTCATTGAAGATTTCCTATTTTAAGATTTGTTCCTCCTACTGAATACGTGGCTTTTGTGCAGTGAATGACGGGGGAGGCAGAAATTCTCATAAATCCTCACAAATTCCTGCCATCTAGCTCTGGCTAGGGCTGACTGAGTAAACCCAGTGTGTTCTACATACGTCTAAAAACTGTCTGTTCAGGGTGTGTCTCACAGAAACACAATATCTCTGTTACACATTATTCACGACAATATACATCATCCTTTACCTTCTGTGAATCTTGTGAGAAAGGTTGTGCTTCCTCAAAAACAGGTATAATAAAAGCTGGAGTCTCTGAAGTTACCTCTTCATGCAGCCTTTCAGAGACCAGGATCCAGGATCCAGAGTCTATCACCATCTTTTTCGTGGACCACAGTAAAGAGACCTAAGAGTTCTACAGAGGATCCCCTGTTCTATTCTCCTGCTTGTCACAGCTGGCTTTTATCTGATCCCAAAAAGTGAATGCCTTCTCTGATTTATTATATGAGAGTGAAACAACTCCCTGGAAACTTATGCTAATGGGAATTTACAACTGCCGCAAAGGCAGCGTTAATGCTCCATTTTATTTTTAGAACTTACAAACAAGGTTAATGTGTGAACTCCTAACCTCAGAGAGAAAGTTGTGGAAATAGGACAACTTCTAGCTTCAAAGGAATAGTTATGGAGATAGGAAAATGTCTAACATCAAAGGAGGTGTTTCTCTTTACCAGTTCTAAGGAACATAGGAATTGCCATTCTGGAGGAGGCCAGTCATCCACCTTGTCCACTCACCTGTCTCTGAATTAGCTAGTACCAACTGCTTTAGAAGAGGGTTCATAGATTCAACCATCTTAGGAGAGCAGAGACATTGAATCACCTTCCCTGTACATAGCAGGACATTACATTTCACCCAGTTGCCCCTGTATTTAGCCCAATATCATGTGTTTGGTTAAAGCAACTTTCAGAAAAGCATCTGGTCTTTATGTGAAGATATCAAGAGATGGAGAATTCACCACTTCTCTTGGTAGCTTGTTCCCATGGTTAATCGACTTCTCCAGAAGTGTGACTCCCTGGCTGGCGTGCCTCCTCATGGTTGGGCATAGCATAGTTTTAGTTGGGGATTGGTCCTGCCTTGAGCAGGGGGTTGGACTAGATGACCTCCTGAGGTCCCTTCCAACCCTGATAGTCTATGATTCTATGATTCATAGCAAGGTCACTTCTTCTTCGGCACTCTTTGCTGATTGTCACTCTGGCTGTGCTGTGATCTACTTCTCGTAACTCAGCCCTCCAGCCAAGTCACATGTATTCCCATCCAATCTGAGGTAAACCCAGTCTAGCTCCTCAGTAGTCCAGTGGCTTCAAGCCAGGTCTTCAGGCTGACTTCATCCTTTATTGACCTTCCAGCTCATCTCTGGGGGGTCTTTGTGCCACCATCCTTGGGGGGCTGGGAGGGGAACTCAGGCTTACTATCTACTCTGGGTACCCTGTAGTAAGCTGTTCAGGTCTTTCTATTCACACCCTTTGCCTCCTCCTGGGCTACTTTCTAACTCAGCCTCTCATAGAATCATAGAATATTAGGGTTGGAAGAGACCTCAGGAGGTCATCTAGTCCAATCCCCTGCTCAAAGCAGGACCAACACCAACTAAATAATCCCAGCCAGGGCTTTGTCAAGCTGGGCCTTAAAAGCCTCTAAGAATGGAGATTCCACCACATCCCGAGGGTAACCCATTCCAGTGCTTCACCACCCTCCTAGTGAAATAGTGTTTCCTAATATCCAACTTAGACCTCCCCCACTGCAACTCGAGACCACTGCTTCTTGTTCTGCCATCTGCCACCACTGAGAACAGCCTAGCTCCATTCTCTTTGGGACCCCCCTTCAGGTAGTTGAAGGCTGCTATCAAATCCCCCCTCACTCTTCTCTTCTGCAGACTAAATAACCCCAGTTCCCTCAGTCTCTCCTTGTAAGTCATGTGCCCCAGCCTCCTAATCATTTCTGTTGAGCTCTGCTGGACTCTCTCCAATTTGTCCACATCCCTTCTGTAGTGGGGGGACCAAAACTGGACACAATACTCAAGGTGTGGCCTCACCAGTGCAGAAAAGAGGGGAATAATCACTTCCCTCAATCGGCTGGCAATACTTCTACTAATACAGCCCAATATGCCTTCCAGGCAACAAAGGCACACTGCTGACTTATATCTAGTTTCTTGTCCACTGCAATCCCCAGGTCCTTTCCTGCAGGGAAACTCAAGAGTGCTCATCTGGGATTTGAAACTGGGACCTCTTGCACCCAGAGCGAGTGAGACTCATACCCCTTGACCAACGAGCCTGGCCCTTAGCCTTTCTCACAGCTCCTTCTCAGGCTCACTCCTCCACAGATCCCAGAGGGAAAGAGGATTCGTTATGGTGAACAAAGGAAATGTACAGGTCCAAGGTGGGGTCTATCTGCCCCAAAGAGGATCTGGCACCTAGCAGGCTCAGGACAGCGTCTGGCCCCAGACCAGCCTGCCTCCACACAATCTATAGGTTTTCTCTGACCCCAGCCAGGCCTTCCTTCAAGGTGCTAGCACAAGAGGTCCACTCCTTCTCCTGCTCAGCCCTTACTGTATTGGGCTTTTCCTTTTTCAACTGCTCCCTCCAGGCGTTGACCCCTCTCATAGGTGTAACAGGGTAGGGCTGACTGAGCACCTGGGCCCTCATTAGCTTCTTTCCAGCCAGTGTGGGGTCACTGTACCCTTTCAAACCCTCACTGTTAGACATTTGTGCCCTATTTCTAATTTGGATTTGTCTGGCTTCAACTTCCAGCCATTGGTTCTTATCCTGCTAATTTGAAAGTGCCCTTAGGACCAGGTACTTTCTCCCCAGGAAGGAACATATAGGTTTTAATCAAGTCACCTCTCAGTCTTCTTTTTGATAAGACTGAGAGGTGGAACACCATGACCCCATGAAAAGTCCCCACGTATCCTCATCAGTTAGCGGTTGGCTTAATACGGGATAAGTGCTCTGGTGAATCTGAAGCAATAAATAATTTATCACTACAAGCAATAAAGTCCTGGAGTCATAACCCTGCTTTCCTTGTTCACCCAAATTTCCCATTGATCCTTGTGGGCAAGAAACTGGGCACTATAGTTTGGTACGCAATGTTGCACCCAAAATCTTACTCACATAATGGGCTGAGCAGAGAAGCTGAGGATCTCTGAATCAGATTCCCCTTTCTTCTCTCGAGTGACCTTGATAATAACTTGCACATCACCCCCATCAGTGGGATAAATACACTAAAATATAATGATTAGTGCTGATCAAATGTAGCATTCATACGGGGTTCATGCACCTGGCAACATTCAGGGCACACCCGGAGTGTTGTGTAGGAGCAGTGCACACACGGCTCCTCTCAAGGGCATGAACCTTGGAATCTCCCCCAGATGACATGAACCGTGGGAAGCCTCCCAGGACTGGGCTCAAGGCCCGAGAGCAAGGAATGCGGTAGATAGAAATTGGTAAATAAGAATATTATACAAAGCCAGTGTATTCCTTTTATCTGCTGGAGTATGTAATGCCCGGGGGGAGAGAGAGAAATAAAGGAGAGGGTGGAAAAGCTGACAGGCGGACCAGCCTGTCGGCAGACCAGCCTGCTTGCTTGCTTAAAGCTTTGTTCTGTCTTGTATTTGAACCACAACAATCAAAAATTATCATATGGAACAATTTTCCACTGGAACATACTGTTTTGACAGAATAGGAACTTTTCATGGGAGTGTGTTGAATCCATTGAAACTTTTAGTGGAAACCAGGCAGGCTCCTGGTTGACTTTCAACTTGACTGCTGCCTGATTCCTCGGCTGCCCAGATACCTATGCTGTCTGGCTTCCCAGCTGTCCAGCAGGAAATGTAAATTTTGATGAAATCACATTTTTCAAGGGAAAAATCTCTCAAGTGAAAAATCCCAAACAGCCCTTGAAAGAAGTTAAGGGGAAAACTAAAGGCAGATTTTCTCGAGCAACCTTAACTCTGCTCCGCTGGGAATGCCAGTCTTCTGTCTCCACCATGGATCAAACTAAGCCCTCCCTGCACACAACTCTACTACATCAATATCCATGAATTATGTGGATAGGATAGGAAAGGGTAGTTTGGTAAAGGGATGTATAAATAGTGTCGCTACCTCTGGAGTGCCACGTCATGACTTGGGATGACTCTGCAGTGCCTGGCCTCCATTTCCTTCCTTGGAGCTCCTCAATAACTCCACAAAGGCTCATGTCTCCCTTCTTGGGGTCTGGCTTTAACATATGTCAGGCTTCCTTCCCACTCTGAACTCTGGGGTACAGATGTGGGGACCCGCATGAAAGACCCCCAAAGCTTATTTTTACCAGGCACAGATTTCCTCCTTGCCTGGGATCGCTGCCACCACCAAGTGATTTAACAAACAATTAGGGAAAGGACCACTTGGAGTCCTATTCCCCCAAAATATTCCCCCAAGCCTATACACCCCCTTTCCTGGGGAGGCTTGAGAATAACATCCTAACCAGTTGGTTACAAAATGATCAAAGACCCAAACCCCTGGGTCTTGGAACAATGGAAAAATCAGTCAGGTTCTGAAAAAGAAAGATTTTATTTCAAGAGAAAAAGGTAAAAGAATCACCTCTGTAAACTTAGGCTGGTAGTTAACCTTACAGAGTAGCAGAAAATTGAAAAAGCGCAGAGGAACCCCCTCTAGCCTTAGTTTCAAAAAGTTACAACAAAACGGGGATAAACCTCCCTCTAGCAAAGGGAAAATTCACAAGTTGAGAAAACAAAGATAAACTAATACCTTGCCTGGTGTTAGGGGGCTTATTCCTTCACCCGCTTACTTCCCTGGTCCTTCTCACGTGAACAGAGAGCAACAATACCCAAAGTCCAAAGGTGCAAACAATTTGATGTTTATTGGGGTGAACTTCCAGCAAGCATGATTCCACTTTCCTTCCTTAGTGTCCCCCCTTCCCAGCTCTGAGACCACAGAGGGTTACCTGTGTCCCTGTTTCCGTTCTCCCCCTTAGCAAAACATAATTCCAATTTCCCCACCCCCATTCCCTGTTCCCATTCCCCCCTTACTTCCTGACTGACTGCAGACTGTATAGTAAAACTAGAGTTCTGCTTAGCTATACCTCAGTTTAATTTCAGTAAAATGATTGGTTAACTAATCCTAACATATTGTTACATGATTTAACCAATTATATCGCAGCACCTTAATTAGTTTACACCCAGCAAAATTAATTCTACAGCAGATAGAAACAATCACAGAACCAGACAGAGATTATACAGACAAACAATAGGTTAATGTGGACTACAATGATAGAACAACACACAAGTGAGGATTTCACATCCCAGCTATTGATAAGTAAGTTCTTGCCAGACAGGATGCTATCAAACTAAGTTTCCTTTTACATCTTCTCGGCACTTCCCTTTCTCTGGAGGTGATAGATCAGATCACCTTTCTAACAGCCTCAGATTGCCTTATTTCAATGTGACTAGGTTGGAATGTAAGGATGTGACCATTCGCTTCCTAGCTTATGGCTGCCTCTGCTGCTTAGCCAAAGGCCTTAGTCTAAGAGCAGGGCCTCGGACTGGTCACAGTGAGAAAAGGCCTTATACAGTCAGACAGTGATTTTGATTCTTTCTTTCTTGCTTGCTTTCTTTTATACCTCTACAACTAGCTAAGTGATAAGAATACACCTAAAGTCTTAGAGTATAGGCCTTTACAGACAGGCCTGAATATCTATATCCTAACAATTGAGGATGGCCAGGGGACGTCACATTTGAAGGCTGATCATTGCTCTTTGAACAGGCAGGGGAAGGGAATCTTATTCGAAAGAGGAGAAAGCCCCAGAAATCTTCCCCTTATACCATATCTGACCCATGTGCTAAGACTGGAACTAACATCAAAGACTCTCTGAAATCCCCCTGAGCTTGATCTGGGCCTGATCAAGAAGATGCTACTTCACAGCTTTGGGGATTCTGTCACAAGGGCAATCATTAATAAGTTCATGGAGTGTTTCATTTGCTTCATGTTTATCATTAGCCACCCAAACTCAATAGTCTTTGGAAATTTACAGAGTTTACTGGAGTTCAGAGACTCATAGATTCCAAGGGCAGAGGAGACCATTGTGATCATCTAGCCCGACCTCCTGTATAACAGAGCCCAGACAATTTCCCCAAAATAATTCTTACAGCATGTATTTTATCCCAAAGGTTAATAACTCTCACAGTTAAAAATTTACACCTTATTTCAGTCTCAATTTGTCTAGCTTCAACTTTCAGACATTTAATGATGTCAGAACTTTTTCAGCTACATTGAAGAGCCCATTATTAAATATTTGTTCCCTGTGTAGATACTTACGTAGCCTGTAATCAAGTCACCCCTTATCCTTCTCTTTCTTAAACTAATTGGACTGAGCTCTTTGGCTTCATCACTAAGAGGTACATTTTCTAATCCTTTAATCATTCTAATGGCCCTTCTCTGAACCCTCTGCAAATTTTTTAACATCTTTCCTCAATTGTGGCACCAAAACTGGACTCTGTATTCTAGCAGTGGTTGAATAAGTGCTTTAGATCCCCCTGTTTATTCATCCCAGGATCGCATTAGCTGTTTTGGCCAGAGTGTCACACTAGGCTCTTATATTCTGCTCATTATCCACCATGACCCCCAAATCCTTTTCAGAGTCCCTGCTTCCCAGAATAGACTTCCCCATCCTTTAAGTGCAGCCTATATTCTTTATTCCTTGACGTATACATTTACGTTTTGCCTGTGCTAAAATGAATATTATTTGCTTGTGCCCAATTTACCGAGCAATCCAGATTGCTCTGAATCAGTGACCTGTCCTTTTCATTATTTACCACTCCCCAAAATTTTGGGTCATCTGCAAACTTTACCAGTGATGATTTTATCTTCCCTTTCAGGGCATTAATAAAAATATTAAATACTGTTGACCCCAGAATTGTTCCCTGTGGCACTCCAATGGAAACACACTTGCCCAATGACAGTTCCCCATTTATAGTTACATTTTGAGGCCTTTCACTTAGCCAGTTTTTAATCCATTTACCATGTGCCATGGTAATTTTATATCCTACTTGTTTTGTAATCAAAATGTTGAGAGGTACCAAGTCAAACGCCTGAGAGAAGACTAAGTATATTAGGTCAAGATTATTACCTGTATCAGCCAAACTTGTAATCACTTTAGAAAAAGAGATCAAGTTAGTTTGATGGGATCTCTTTTGCATAAACCCATGTTGATTTGTATTAATTACATTATCCTCCTTTAATTCTTTAGTAATTGAGTCCAGTATCAGCCACTCCATTATCTTGCCCAGGATCAATGGCAGGCTGATAGGCCTATAATTTCCCAGATCATCCCATTTACCCTTGGCACAACATGAGCTTTCTTCCAGTCTTCTGGAATTTCCCCAGTGCTCCAAGACTTATTGGGTGGACATGAGGAGGATACTTGGGAAACGGGATGACTTGGGTATTTGTCTAGCCTCCAAAGAAAGGAAATCCCAAGACTCCTGATGTCAGCCCACCCGGAGGAGGGTGTTCTAGCCTAATGGTCTGAGCAGGCATGACATCTAGTGATCGGGGCAAGCATCAGTAGATCGGGACAAGCATCAGTAGTTCGGTGCCAAAGCCAGGGATCAACACAGAGGGCAGGAACTGGAGTGAGCAGGGTAGCAGGCAACGAGGGGTTCAAGGCTGGGGTAGGACAGAGGCAAGTCTGGGTGTGAGGCAGGAGCAGCAGGAACAAGGTAACACATAAGCAGGCTCAGTGGTGAGCATGAGCATGGCAAGGCTAGTGAGTTGCTCCAGCTGCTGGCCTAGGAGCCAGCCTGCTGGCCTCTGCAGCCAATCAGGTGGCACTGCTAATCAGGCACCCTGCTGCAGGCCAGCTGTACTGATGAGGCTGCCTGGAGACTTGCTCTGTTGCAGGCCCTGCTTCCTGACCCCTGGCTTCTCTTCTTGGCTCTGAGACATAAACCTGACTCTAGGGTTAGAGCTGGAGAGGGGTAGTCAAGACTTCTTGCGGTTATGCCAGGTCCAGGAAGTGACTTGGATGTAGTGGAAAGAAGAAGGGGGAGAAGAAAATACTGATGAGATTTACATGACCTCTGATTGAAAAGTCAACTTTAAATTTGATCTCATTTTGGCCTCAGCAGCCAATTAATGTCCCCACATTTCAGCATTCTAGCTGAAACATGGTAATTGATTATGGCAGTGGTATAAACATCTCAATTAAAATAGTCTATTTCCTAATTTCACTGGGTAGTTCAATATCAACTTTGAACAGAATACAATAGACCCACCTGTACTAGTTTAGATTAGAATAGACCATCCTGTACTAGTTCAAAATACAATAGAATAGACCCAATTCTACTAGTAGAATAGGTCCATCTGTACAATTTAGAGTAGATCGAATAGAGAAAAATAGAGTTCTAACTTGTAAGGCTGCGGGCTTGCCAATTCTAGAAAAACTCCCTCACTTTAGAATTGCTACCATATTTCCAAAGGGCATCTAAATTGGTTGACCTTGTGGACTTGACGCCAGCTATGCTTTTTTACCAGGCTCTCTATCTATTTTTTTGTTTTGGTGTTTACTGTTTGCTCTCCATCACTACAGCAGATAAATATGGACTTTCAAAAGCACTTAAGGTTTTCGGAGTACAAGTTCCTTTGAAAGTCTCTGATACACATGGATTGCTGATCTCTTGAGCAAGAAGAGGCCTTTTCTTGACAATATTAGTTTTCATGGTGGAACACATTTGTTTCCTTTCGTTGTTTTTTACTACTTCTGTCCCATTTTTCTCTTTTTTTACTTCCCCCCCTTTTTTTAATGAAAAAAGAAAGAGAGAAGGAGAACAGGGGAAGAAAAGGAAAGCCCAAAGACTAATTTAATTCTATTTTTATTTTATACTTTTTATTTTTATCTCTGCAAAGTACTGGAAAATGTATGATAATATTTTTCACTTTATATTCTAATTTCAATAAAAAAGATACCTTATATGTCTTTCATGATTGTGGCAGGGCAGGGGTAAAACCCCTTGAATGCCCTGCCAAAATGCTGGCTAAGCCCTGCTGTCTGGTAGGTAAGTAGCAGCAGCTCGGCTGAGGAAGGGAAGGGAAGGGCTATAAAAGCCCTAGAGAAAGCTCAGTCAGGAGGCTAGCCTGGGAGGGGACAGGAGGCTACAGCTCTGTCTCCTCACCAGAGGAAGGGTGCCTCATAGGTCAGGAGACCCTGGAATGGGTTAGAAAGGGGATAACTGTTGGGGGATAAAGGGGACTTGTCAAGGTTCCTTTCCCACTCTGATCTCTGGGGTACAGATGCGGGGACCTGCATGAAAAAACCCCTAAGCTTATTTGTACCAGCTTTGGTTAAAACTTCCCCAAGAGACAAAATCTTTGCCCTTGGACTAGGGTATGCTGCCACCACCAAGTGCTTTAACAAAGAACCAGTGAAAAGTACCACTTGGAGTTCCTCTTCCCCCAGCTATCCACCCAAGCCCTTCTACCCCCTTTCCTGGGGAGGCTTGAGAATAAACAAGTTGAGCACAGACCAGCTTGGGTTTCTTAGGACCCTAAAAATCCCATCAGATTCTTAAAAAAAAAAAGAACTTTATTAGAAGAAGAAAACAAAGGTAAAAGAAACACTCTGTAAAATTAGAATGGAAGATAATCTCACAGGCAGTCAGAGACAAAACATAGAGAATCCCTCTAGGCAAAACCTTAAGTTACAAAAAGACACAAAAGCAGGAATACACATTCCCTCCAGCACAGTGAATTTACAAGCCAAAACAAAGAAAACCTAATGCATTTTCTAGCTAGATTACTTACTAACTTTACAGGACTTGGAGGGCTTGCATCCTTGATCTGTTCCCAGCAAAGGTATCACACAGACAGACAAAAGCCTTTCCCCCCCCCTCCAGATTTGAAAGTATCTTGTCCCCTTCTTGGTCATTTTGGGTCAGGTGCCAGTGCGGTTACATTAGCTTCTTAACCCTTTACAGGTGAAAGGATTTTGCCTCTGGCCAGGAGGGATTTTATAGCACTGTTTACAGAAAGGTGGTTACCCTTCCCTTTAGATTTATGACAGGACTGCACTGTAAATAAAAGCACAAGGGTGAAACACCAGAAGAAGGTGTGAGGACTCTTATTTTGCCAGCCTCAGCACAGGGCACAGGGGAGAGAAAGAGGAAACCTGTGCGGACCCTGTGACAATGATAAAAAAGGTAGAGCAGCTCAGTTTAAAAGTTCACTTTTATGTCAGGTTTCTGAGAAAATGCAACCAAAAAGAATTTAAGTGTAACTTGTGACATTAGAAATAGAAACATAAAGACTGAATTAATTAACCTATCTTGCTAACTAATCCTACGAGAAATGCAAGTAACAAGAAAAGTGGATGAGTAAAAAGACTGAGCCATATGATACTAGACTACTATATTTGTAAGTGGGGGAATAGTCCCGCTATTGTGGGGAACTTTCCTGGCTTCTGCACTACCCTGGTGAAGTGGGCTAGCGAAAGGATCCGAGTCCTCGCTCCCACTTCCTTTACCCAGAGGCCTCCCTGCGCTTGAGGACTCCCCTTCCACTCTCCTGTCTGGCAGAGTCCTCGTAACCCCAACAAGGCTGGGCCCAGGATTCCTGGGGGGCTCGACCCCCAACCCTGCTGTGCACAGGGGCTAGGGTGTCCCCACTCTGGGGTACTCTCTCTGCACTGGGCACTTCTCTGACCCAATGATCATTACATACAATTTAGAGCAAATGCAAGTTATTTAATCAACAATTAATTTTAAAAAAGAGTAAGGGAAAATGGGAAAGGTTAAATGAAACACATCACCCCGCTCTGTGGCAGGGAACATCACAAAGAGTGTCTCTGGAATGTCCAGGCAGTTCACAGTCTGTTCCTTGTAAGTCCCAGGCCTTCTTCTCAGGTCCCTGGCTGTGCTACAGGGTTGCTGTAGGTTGGACACTCGCTCTGGTGGTGGCCACATGCTCTCGGGCTCTAGGTGGCAGGGCCCTTCTTCCCAGCATTGCCCCCACCCTGTCAGGGTTACTAATCCCCCTCCGAGTCTGGCCTGCAGAGTGTTCTGGCTGAGGCATCTCCCTGTGCTGGTCCCGCTGCCCGGGGTCCCCCTCGCTCTCCCCAACTGCTCATGACACCTGGCCCCGGAATGCTCCAGCCCCAGCTCCGCTCTGCCTCAGCACGGCTGCTGCTCTGCCTCCAGCTCCCTGGGCTGCTTCTCTGGCCCCTCTGGCTCTGGTTGCTGCAGCTCTGCTCCCAGGACAGGTCTGCTCTGCAGGCTGCTTCTGTGACTCTGCTCCCAGCACTGACCTGCTTCGTGGGCTGCTTTTCTGGCCCTCCTGGCTCTGGTTGCTGCAGCTCTCCTCCCAGGGCAAGTCTGCTCTGCCTGAGCTGTGCCTCTGGCTTTGGGGCTGCAGCTCTGCTCCCAGCACAGGGTCTGCTCTCTCTGGGCTGCTTTTCTGGTCCCTCTGGATCTGGCACAGCTCTGCTCCCCAGCTCAGCTTGGGCCCCTGCTTTCTCCTTAGCTGGGCTCCACTCTGTCTGACCCAGGCAATTCTAGCTCACCCGGAGGAGGACGGGACCTCCCTGGCCTCCTGACTCCCTGATTAGCCTCCCTGCCCTGTCAGTCAGGCTGACCTGAAGCATTGGCCTCTCCCCATTGCTCCTAGGGACTGGCAGTCTCAGGGTCCTGATTCCCCATCGACCCTTCCCCCTTTTAGTACTGGGAGCTAGCAATTAAAACACCCCCACTGAATGTTAGTAAGGGGGCAACAGTCCCCTTACATATTCATCTGTTGGACTGTTCTATGATAAAAACCCTCATGCCAATTAAGAAAAAATTATAATACATAATTTTTTCAACATATGTGAAAAACTTGTTTCCTTCTCCTGAGTAAACTATGATCTGTATGATTTTGTTTTCAGTCTTTGAAAACATTCATAGATTTTTTTTTTTAAACCAAAATAGCCGAGGTTCCAATCCCCAGCGGTTAGAAAACATTTGAGTGATTTGAACTGTTTTTCATAAGCTGGGGCACCTGGCACATTGGCTTCAATGGATTTATGCATCTTTACATCTGCTGGGGATAGCCGTTCCTGCAGCCACCTTCCTCTGCTTTGTGGGACACACCAGGGCTGAGGCATCAACCTGCCTGGAAGGGAGGCAGCCGCGCATGTCCCAGTGGCATAAACTAGGTACCTGGGGAACTTTTACAGCAGAAATCTAGGTGCTGACACGCCCCATGCTCCAGAGGAAAGTTTTGCTTTGATTGTGACCTTTTTAATTATTTTCACGTTTTCTTTAGTATAAATTAACTGAGACATCAAAATGAAAAAAAAAACCAACCACTATTTTGAGCTGGAAAATGTCAGAACAGGACATTTCAGCCATTTTTGCACCTTTAACAAAAAAAAAAAATTAAACCAGAAGATTCATCAAATCCAACCCTTTCCCGAGAAAAGTTTTTGTTTTGATGAAATAGCATTTTCTGACAAACAAAACATTTAGCTAGAAAATGTTCAAGAAGCTCTCCTAAAGAGCTCATAAGTCCATTGACCTGGGGAACTCATTGCCACAAGATATCGCTGAGACAAAGAGCTCAGCAGGGTGAGTCATTGGCATGGATTACGAGAGCCTTCAAGATGACATTAGATAAGAGAATGAATTAAACCGCCATGGTGCAGGTCTCCAACCAGCCACTAACTCACAGGAAACCTCCCTTATGGTCCCCCCAGGAGTCACTGCCCTGAGCAGGGCTGTTTCATGAGCCTGTGGAAAGAGGTGCACTTAGACCCATAAAACTCTGCTGACTCTCAGGACTGGGTTCAGGCACTCCAGGGCCATGCATGGGGCTCTGCCCCCTTGACCCTGTGTCCACGTATAGTGTCAGTGGTGGGTGGGACAGTGTCATGGGACCCCTGCTCCCTCCCAGAAGAGGCAGTGGGTGACTCTTCCCCGCCCTTTGGGATCAGCAAGGTGCCCACAGACAGGCAGGGGGCAATTGTAGTCCCCCCAGTCTTTACCTTCCCAGCCAGGGTGTATCTGCTTGGGTGAGGGGGTCAGGGCTGCTGTGCTCTTCCCCTTCCTCTGCACACTGAGTCCCCTGCTGGGGCAAGGTTGGTGGGGTCCTCAGAGAAGTGGGGCTGGGAATTCAAACCCCATGGTGACGCCTGGGGCAGTTCCCCTCTCCCAGAGCCATTGTCTCAGGCTCTCCACAGAGTCAGGCAGACAATGCTGCAGCTGCTGCATTGGGGTCAGATCTCCCCACTTCCCAACCTTTGCTCCAGGCTGTGGGTGGTGCATCATCTGGGGCTGGCCCCAATCAGACCCAGGGCACTGGTCTCTGGCAATTCCTATGTTCCTGTGGAAAACAAGGAAAATCTGCTTGACAAAAAACTTGACAGATATTTCACCCAGCTCTGTGAAAATTCATTAAAAGCTCAAACAAAACTGAACAATGGATCAGCTCTAAATAAATGATTCTTTATGAATTGTTCTTCCCGTCTCAGTTAATATTCCTCTGATTAATTGTTTTAGTAAATTGAGGCACAGAGACTTGAGGTAATATAGTGTATAGTCAGGCTTAGATCACAGGAGCTCCTGGCATCTTGACCTCCTTTCTCTAGCCACTGCTGACTGCTCTATGTGCTATCATTTGAGGTCGCGATTCTTAAGGGAGTCTTCAGGAGTTAGAAGCTCAAGATGTACATGCCTTACTCCCTTAGGCTCCTTAAATCCCTGCTGTCATTCTCTGAACTTGAAGAGAAGCCCAGGCCTTGGAAGTCAAGAAAATAGATGCAAAGCCAGGATTACAAAGGGGTTTAGGCACCCAAAGAAGCTGATAGGCACCTACAGGGATTTACAGTACACCAACGGTTTAGGCACCCAACACCCATTGAATGACCCAGCTACTCCCAGTAGGTTATTACACATATTGAATCTATTTCCTTATGTTAAGTATCCTCACACCTTCTTGTCAACTGTCTAAATGGGCCATTTTGATTATCACTTCCAAAAGTTTTTTTTTCTCCTGCTGATAATAGCTCATCTTAATTAATTAGCCTCTTACAGTTTGTATGGCAACTTCCACCTTCTTTGTATGTATATATATATACATCTCTTCGTACTATATGTTCCATTCTATGCATCCAGTGAAGTGGGCTGTAGCCCACGAAAGCTTATGCTCTAATAAATTTGGTAGTCTCTAAGGTGTCACAAGTACTCCTGGGATTTAGCCACTTAGCTCACATAGGAGCATTGATAAATCCCAGTCGGTGCCTGTCTCCATCTAATTAGATGCCTAAATCCATTTGTAATCCTGGCCTACAGATAACCCAGAAGCTGGGCTGGAATCAGGGAACCCTGGGGAAGATCGTAGGCCCTGTGCTAGGCAGGGGATCAGATTAGAGGATCAGAAGGACCCTTTTGGCTTTATCACCTAGACATCTATGCACTTTCCTCTGGGCCTTTGCTGCTGAGCTGTGCAGAGCTCCAGGGAGTGAGTCCCACTAGCCCTTAGGAAATAGAAGTGGATAAATCACCTTCCTGCAGCATGGGTCCTTTAATGCCAGTGCAAATTAAAGCCAGCTACACACAGCTCAGCCCGCAGAGAGCAACAGGTCTGAGTCTAGTTCAGTCACAGAGTGAGAGATGAAAGGATGCTCAGATACTTGTGCCTTTAGCTTCTAGTTTGTGGTATATAGATAGATATTGACCAAAGAATCCTGGTGCTGGATGACTGAATGCATCATATGTTGCAAAAAAAAAAAATCCACAAAGATTAGCACCGTAAGTTTGTTATTTTAATTCAATATGTTTGGGGATCAATATACAGGGGGAAATTAAGATTATATGTATGAATTACAATATGAACACGTTAAAACTTTACTCTCAGTTTAATCAATTACCTACTGATGACAGGAATTTTTCCACCTCTCAGGAAAAGTTTGACATTTCACCGAAAACACAAAATCTATTTTTTGTTTTAATTTTTAGCAAATGAAAACTTTCTACTGAAAACTGGACTGCTGGAGAACCTTCTCATCATCACAGCCATAGCCCTCAACCACCACCTTCACACCCCCATGTACTTCTTCCTGATGAATCTGTCCATCCTAGACCTTGGCTCCATCTCTGTCACCATCCCCAAATCCATGGCCAATTCCCTCATGAACACAAGTTCGATTTCTTATTCTGGATGCGTTGACCAAGTCTTTCTCCTCGTCTTCTTCGGTTCAGCAGATTTTGCCATACTGACCATCATGGCGTATGATCGATACATCTCCATCTGCCAACCACTGCACTATGAGACAGTGATGAACAGGAGATCTTGTGTCCAAATGGCAGCCAGTGCCTGGATCAGTGTTCTTCTCTACTCTGCAGTGCACACTGGAAACAGCTTGCAATATCCTTCTGTGGAGGCAACATGGTGGAGTAGTTCTTCTATGAAATCCCCGAGCTCCTCAAACTCGCCTGCTCTGACTCAGACCTCAGTGAAGTTGGGTTTCTCATCTTTAGTGTGTGCTTAGCCTCAAGCTGCTTTATTTTCATAATTGTGTCGTATGTTCAGATCTTCACCACAGGGCTAAGAATCCCCTTTGAGCAGGGCCGGCATAAAGCCTTCTCCACCTGCCTCCCTCACCTCATTGTGGTCTCCTTGTTTATTTGCACGGGGACCTTTGCCTACCTGAAACCCACCTCCAGCTCAACCTCAGGTCTGGATCTCGTGGTGGCTGTTCTCTATTCTGTGTTGCTACCAACGATGAATCGGATCATCTACACCATGAGGACCAAGGAGCTCAAAGGTGCACTGAGTAAACTGATAGGTTGGAGGTTATTTATTAAGAATGAAGTGTTCCTATTTCTCCTTGGATCATGATTTCATTCTGTGTTTCTTTAGAAATATAATTACCTGACGACATTATTGTCTCCATGAGAACATACCATGCTATCTGTTTATGCAGAATTGGGTATTTACACTAGTAAAAATCCAGACAAACTTGACTGAAGAAAAAAAAGTTATTATAGATTTAGACCAATGTAAACAGGATCAGAATCTATCTATCTATCTAGTAACTATATACTGTTACCCATCACCAAACTATCTGAGCATCTTGCACATAATATCAGAAGCCATAGCAAAAGTCTCTAGTGCGGTCTCTGGCTCTTCTTATTTTGGGAGATAAATATTCTGATTGAGGTTTCAATTCATTTGTTGTTTGTTTCTCTGTTTTTTAATTTATTTTTGTTTACCTGGTTGGTTGGTGGTTTGATTTGTTTCATTGTTACAGGTGGTTTTGGAGGTGGAAAGGCCCAGGGAGATGGTGAGTGTTTGGTTCAACAGGGATTTCAATGTTTGTCCTCTCTTGGGAGTGCCCATATGTCATCTCCCTTGATGGGGTTCTTCTGAGCACACTGAAGGTTTGCTCCCCACAATGATAAAAGGGTGCAAAAGAGGTTTCTGCATGGTTGAATTCCTGCTGAAATGATTATGTTTATACTGTTGGGGTATGATTGTATTATCAATGATGTGTTGGGGAACAAAGAGCCATCTTTTTATCATTTTCATAGAATCATAGAATATCAGGGTTGGAAGGGACCTCAGGAAGTCATCTAGTCCAACCCCCGGCTCAAAGCAGGACCAATCCCCAACTAGATCAAGTTAACTTAAATAATTATGTAAAAGCTGTGTCATTCGTGCTGTGGTGGAAAGGCTGTTCTGAAGGGAAACTTTTCCCAGTGTCTCCTAAAGAAACTCTGACTCGGGATAATGAGGCCAAAATTGGATCCCATTGAAGTCACTGGGGTCTAGCCCCTCACTTCAAAGAGATCAGGATTTGGCCAATGGCCAGTACACACAAGGATCCAGATTTGGCTGACAGAACCCTGGAAAAAGTGAGGGTGACAGAGATGTAAGGGTCCCATTTTCTAACTCAGCTAGACCAGCACCAATGGAGAGTAGACCCACTGACATCACCAGTATAATACTGATGATGTTCTGGCCCAAAGTCTCTGGGCTGCACTCAACAGTAATAGAAACACTGGTATAAGTTACTTTTGTGGGGTTATTTTGTTCTAACCTTGTTGAAAGTGGAAAAGTGCCATCCCATGTTACAGATGGGAACTGAGGCCCCGAGAGAGTGATGTGCCCAAGATCACACAGGAAATCTGTGGCAAAGCAGGGAACCGGGCTGGGTCTCCCAGGTTCCAGGGTAGCATCCAAATGACTGGACCATCCTTCCTCAGTCATTACAACATGACTAAGGAACTGGGACTCTGTACACCTGGGTTCTGTTCCTCTGAGCAGCTGTGTGACCTCAGGCCAGTCACTTCCACTCTCTGTGCAATCTGGAAAATGTGGCTGATGATATCGACCCTGCTTGATAAATCACTTTGAGATCGACAGCTACATTTTATTGTTGTCTACATGTCCATGGTGACCAGACGCAGACCACAGAAGAATACTTGAATAGTAAAGTTGCGTGGGAAACGGGTTTTCTGTCCTGCAAGACTTGTCAAGATTTTGAGAGAGGCAAGGTAGGTGAGGTAACATCTTTTATTGGAGCAACTTCTGCTGGTGGAAGGTGCAAGCTTTCACACTTCTCAGAGTTCTTCCTTAGTTCTGGAGAAGAGAACTAGAGAGTCCAAGCTAAATATAAGATGGGACAGATTGTTACACTAAGAAGATCACACATGTTGTAGGAGACCACTTAAAATGAGCGGACAATTAACATGAAGTAGGCGATAAACACCTCTGCAGAGTAGGCATCAGGGATGTAGACTCCAAAGGAGCTACAGCCAATTTACACAGGCTTGGCAACAAATATGAATTACAGGTTTTTAAAATGTCATGCAGCATTGCATCTGCAGCCCAATGAGCCTTTTAGTTTAGTGCTGTCTGCACTAAGAGGAAAAACAATGTAAATGTTGAGAAAGAAAGAAAGAAAGAAAGATTGATTCTGGGCCATTCATCCCAACAGAAGTTGAAGATCAGATACAGAAAATATTAGCAACACTCAATTCCTCCAAAGTTCTATCCCGAGTGGAAACGAATCTCTCCATCACCATTAAAAGTTTCACTTGTAATTAATCCCAAGGGGCAAAGAGCGAAGAAAGTGCAGACGGGTTAGGAACTTTGGAATCAGCTTCAGATCCGTTTCACAGGCAAAGAATATGGATTTGAAACTGTGTAGCGGGCCAGATCCCCTGCTGGTGTAAACCAGCATACCTCCATTCAAATCACATGACCAGATTCCCAGTTGGAGTAAATAATCCTAACTACTCTGAAGTCAATGGAACTGTACCAATTTCCAGTGGCTTTGTGCTTGGCCCTTTGTTTTTAGTCTTTCCCTCTGGGTACCTCCTAGTGATCAGCTTCAAGCAAACAGGTCAGCCTGAGCAGCAGGTACCTCTGGTGGCTGCATCCCAAGAGCTGCTGGTGCAACGCAAGAGAAAAAAAAGATCTCTGTTCGCCCAGAGGTAATTATGTGGGGTTAATGAAGGAACAGGCTATTCTGGGCCAACTGAGGTTCTGGCGCCTCTGGGTTCTTACTTATTGCAAGTCACGTGTCTGTGCTCTATATTTTCTTTCTGAAAACACCTTAGGGTACCCTTTCAGACTCTGCCTTGCCTTGTTTTTAGCCAAGTGTTGCCGGCACCCAGTGCCGAGAGGCAAAACAACAGCAGGGGTTCGTTACCCGGTGTGTTTCACTCAATAATCACAATGGGGTGGAGAAGCAGAAGAGTTTATTTGCAGCTGCAAACAAGGTACAGGGAGAAGAGAATCTCAAATCCTGCACACAGAGCAGGTTATTACACACACTTTTATATTCCTTAATGCTACTGCACTACACATCAGCCAATTAAAACTTTGCACAAATACTCTGCCTTCCTTATATGGATTACAACAATGTTTATTTCCTGCAACCTCTAACAAGAATTCCTAGCAACTTAAAAAACCAGCACATTCTGTCTGGCCTTGTAACTATCTCCTATTATCTTTAGCTTGGTGTCAGCAAACCTTACACTATGAGGCATTATCTGTGGCTGCAACATTGTTTTAAAAGCAAAAGAGCTTACTCAAAGCAGCCAGGCTTGAATTCTATTAAGGGGGGTTAAGAAGAAGCCCTTAGGCCTTCAGCAAGGAGACTTCCTCAACCCTTATGGCCTTCCATCCCCTCGACTTAACTAGTGGCCATGCCCTGGGGTCTCCAACAATTCCCTCCTTTGAGAATACTCATTTTTATTGCTTGAGTCTTCTCATCTTTATTTACTTACTAGCGGACCATGCATAAAATTAAAATGTTCAAAACTGTGCAAAATAAGCATTCTTACACAGGGCCACATACAACACAGTAAACATAACATGATTCATACAGGGAAAAAAACCCTTAAATAATAGCTAAACAACCCACTTAGCCACGGGGAAAGGCCCCAACCAGAAAATAAAGAGCCTAGCCAATTCTTCCCAGTTTGCTGATGAATGCCCTTTGCCAGCTGCTTTAGGCATTGTAAGTCAGCTTCTACGGATGGCCCTGCATCTGTTATATTAAAGCAACACATGCCTGCAAACTCCTGGCATAGGTGACCATGGCGTAGAAGCAAATAGTCCACAGCCATCCTGTTCTGTAGCATACCCTGACGTACGTCCCCTAACTCATGTGAGAGTTGGGCCAGGACAGTTGAGGTTAAGTTAATGGCCTTTGCCACCGTGCAGGCAAGGTGCTCTACTGCGTGATAATTATGCACCACAAGCCCAGGGATACCAACTAAAGAAAAGGCCAGAGCTGCTGCCTTAGTCTCTGAGAATAAGGTTCTCTGAGAACGACGTTGCGTTCGCTGCACTCTGGGCCAGTGCCAGCCAGGTATTTACGGGTACAATGCTTGAAACAGCAGTACCGGTTAGGCACATGGCTAAGAGGGGGAATAAAATATACTTTTTTATTTATTTTTTTGCTTTTTTGGTGGGCTGCCGTTTAAATAGTAATTTTAGTCCAAGATCCTCAGTGGAGGGGGCTGAATGCATGGTCCACCTTTCAGCCGGGGGTGGGGGGGGGTGGGGTGGGGTTTGACACCGCTTTCAGCTGGGTATAATGAATCCAATTCTTGTGTCCCTCGACCTTTGCTGCCGTGTGGGAGACCAGCAGAACGGTATAGGGTTCCTTCCACTTTTCCTGGAGGGGCTCGTCTTTCCAGGTACGTACAAGCACTGAATCACCAGGCTGCAGGGAGTGGATGGGCAAATCCAAGGGTAGAGGCTGGGAATCCTTAGTATACCTATGAAGAGACGAAAGAACAGCAGACAGGGAACACATATACTGAGACAAAAACTCATTTCCCAATTTTCACTCTCCCCCTGACACAACCGGTGTACCATTTATAGGCCATGCCCTTCCAAACATAATTTTAAAGGGACTGAGCCCTAATCTACCCTTTGGGAGAGCACGGATGCAGAGCAGAACTAGGGGCAGGGCATCAGGCCACCGTAGGGAGGCCTCCTGGCATACTTTTGAGAGATGTCGCTTAAGGGTCTGATTGGTCCACTCCACTACCCCACTGGCTTGTGGTCTCCAGGGTGTATGGAGTTTCCAGGGAATCTGTAAGGCGTCTGAGATGCTTTGGACGATTTTTGACGTGAAGTGTGTTGCATTGTCAGATTCCATCCACTGGGGAAGTCCAAAGCGAGGAATAATCTCCTTAACAAACTTGAGAGCCACTGGGCAGCCAGGGGTTGGAGTCTGGAGGTTATAAAGTACTTTCCCATTAGTTGGATAAGTGCCTCCCTGCCAGCATGAGTGGTCTGATGTAATTTCTGTAATACGGGCAGAATTAGGCTCTTTGGTAAGAGGACTTTCCCTTCCAGGGAATGAAGCCATCCCTCCTTTTCCTGGAGACCAAGTTTGTCAGCTAGCTGTTTCTCCTCCCCAGAATACTGAGGGGTCAGGAGCTCTCCCACTGATGGGATAAGGGCATGCATATAGGTATTCTCAGTTTGAGGGGACATCAGGGTGGCAGCAGGCTTCGCCTCTCTATCTGCCCTGACATTACCCCTGGTCACATCTTGATCCTCCCTCTGATGGGCCTTACAGTGTCCCACTGCCACTTCTAAAGGGAGTTGCACTGCCTCTAGAAGCCGGAGAATTTGGGGCCCGCACTTGACTGGGGAGCCTTGGGCTGTCAGCGTTCCGCTCTGCTTCCACAGGCCAGCAGGAGCATGCAGCACACCAAAAGCATATTTGGAATCAGTGAAAATATTGACCCGTTTTCCTTTCGACAGTTTGAGTGCACGGGTCAGGGCCACTAGCTCAGCCAATTGGGCAGAGGTCCCAGCGGGCAAACTTTTAGCTTCCACGGTGTCACTGAGGGTCACAAGAGCATAACCCGCCCTTCTTTGCCCATTTATCACCATGCTGCTACCATCAGTGTACCACTCATAATCTGCATTTGGGAGGGGCACATCCTTCAAGTCCGGGCGGCTAGAATATTGGGCATCTATGATCTCCAAACAGTCATGTTCCTGTTTTTTGTTTGTGGTAAGAGGGTGGCAGGGTTAAGGGATGGACAAGGCCGCAGCGTGACCTCAGGGTTCTCTAAGAGCTTTGCTTGGTATCTTTGCCTGTGGCTCCTGTCACAGTGAGGGAGTCTGCTACTGGCAACTGAAGGGGTTGATTTACAGCAGTTTGCGCTGCTTCACAGTTCACTAAAAAATCTATTTCTTTATTTCCCACCTGCATTTTTACTCAGGGTTCCGGGGGTAGGATGATCCGTCTCCCCTGACACCCCTATTTCTGTTCTTCTATTGCCATTGTAGAGGTACCCCCCCTTTCCTTCTTGTTTGGGCACTTATTTTTTCAGTGTCCCTCTTGCCGACACAGGGCACACTGATTGCACCCCAGTCGTCTCTCCTGCGGGCCTGGACGTCCGCGTCCACGACCCCTTTCTTCTCTTTCACTTTCCTTCGTGCCTGCCTGCACCGCCGCTACCATCAATCTCACTTGCTTTTTTTTCTTTTTCATTTCTTTTAAACTATACACTCGATTTGCTGCTTCTAAAATTTGTGCCATGGTTATACCCATCAAATCCTTTTTTTTTTGGTAGCTTTTTTTTAATGTCGGGGGCTGCCCTGCTTGTAAATACTTTTTTAATAATTGCCTCAGTTTGTGGATCATTAGGATCTGCATTGGTATACTGTCGGATTGTATCTCGAATGAGCTGTAAAAAGGCTCTAGGGTTTTCCTTTGGATCCCGCACTACCTTATATGGTTTAGACCAATTATTCTGTCTGACAGCTGCGTGACGGAGTCCATACAGTAGCAGCTCCGTATAGGAGTTGAGGTGGGTCACAGCCTGATTGTCATTTGGGTCCCACCTAGGATCCTTTATAGGAACCTGATCATCTGGGGTTGGGATATTGTTACGGTCCTGGTCATATTGCCTCTTTTCTTCCTCCCTTGCTTTAGCTATGACCTGTTCTCGTTCAACCTCAGTCAATAATGTTTGCAGAAGGACATTACAATTATCGCAGTCTGGCTTGTAGCTGCTAAGACATCCCTCAAAAACCGATACAAACTTGCTTGGGTTGATAGAAAATTTTCCAGCCTGTGCTTTGAAAGTGGCCAGGTCCATAGGATTAAAAGGTGCATGAGTATAGACCTGCATAGTAAGAGCAGCTTGTTCTTTCTATTTCATTACGGGCGATTTTAGTCTCAGTAAGTAACGGGTATAGTCCAGCAGATGGAGCTCGAACCTCACTATGAGCTTCACTAGGAATCTTACTTTGAGCCTTGCTCTGTGTGGGTGTAGGGGCCGAAGGAGCCTCACTCTGTGCGGATGTAAGGGCCGAAGGAGACACCGGATCTGCCATTACATTTGGGGTGGGGGTCCGGGGACTGACATTAATTGCTACTGGGCCAATAGGGTTAAATTACAGCATCGGAAATTATCAGTACGAGTCCACAAGGTCATAAACAAATAAGCATACGAATGCTCATTCCACTTCCCCGTTTGCTGACAGAACAGGAGTAACTGGAGGATTGTATTATGATTTAGTGATCCTCCGAGAGGCCACTGTTCCTGGTCCTCTAACTGGTACTGAGGCCAGTTAACCGTACAAAATCGCTTCAATTTACCCTTAGTTATTGGATCTGATTCAAATACCTTTCAATTTATTAAAATACACTTTAGGGGTGTGCACCGTACCCTACCTCCCGTGCTCTGTTCCTGTCCCATACCTACAGGGTAACTCTGGGCGTCCCCAGGTTCCAACAGAGCATACAATCCGGATTTTAAAAGATTCCTACTTTATCCAAGGGACCGGTTCCACCACTGTCGCCCACAGCTGCTTCTCCGCTATGTGAGTGCGTTGCACCGTCGTGCCCTCCGGGGTCGATCAAACTGCGTCTCCTCCGAGGCCCCCGATGAACTCACCAGTGTGCGCTGGGCGTCGGTTGTCACTGCAATCCTCGACCTCTGGAAGGGATCCGGGCAAGGCTAAATTGCAGCCTCGTTGCCCACCCAGAGACGCGAAAAGCTGTTGCCGGCACCCAGTCCCGAGAGGCAAAACAACAGCAGGGGTTCGTTACCCGGTGTGCGTCACTCAGTAATCACAACGGGGCGGAGAAGCAGAAAAGTTTATTTGTAGCTGCAAACAAGGTACAGGGAGAAGAGAATCTCAAATCCTGCACACCAGAGCAGGTTATTACACACACTTTTATATTCCTTAATGCTATTGCACTACACGTCAGCCAATTAAAACTTTGCACAAATACTCTGCCTTCCTTATATGGAGTACAACAATGTTTATTTCCTGCAACCTCTAACAAGAATTCCTAGCAACTTAAACAACCAGCACATTCTGTCTGGCCTTGTGACTATCTCCTATTATCTTTAGCTTGGCGTCAGCAAACCTTACACTATGAGGCATTATCTGTGGCTGCAACATTGTTTTAAAAGCAAAAGAGCTGACTCAAAGCAGCCAGGCTTGAATTCTATTAAGGGGGGTTAAGAAGAAGCCCTTAGGCCTTCAGCAAGGAGACTTCCTCAACCCTTATGGCCTTCCATCCCCTCGACTTAACTAGTGGCCATGCCCTGGGGTCTCCAACACAAGGGTTCTTCCAGGGATGTTGCCATCATGAGAGATCCAGGGTGGGTGCTGTTTCACCTTTGTGGGCTTAGGATCAACTAGGGCAGGTTGTCAGGATGGTTTGTTCCTGTGGTGAGACCAGAGCTGGGCTCACAGCCCTGGAGACCAGATTCGGCTCTTTAGCCCCAGAGCAGGGACATCCTGGGCTGTGGCCGTGTCTGAAGCCTGAACAAGCTGGGGTCAGCTCTAGAGCTGGGAGGGGCTTTCAGTCCCTGATCCCATTTAGTCCATCGCCTCTCAGCCAAGCCTGCCCTAGGAGGGGAGCAGGAAGCGCCCATCTGTGGAGTAGATCCTGGTCTGCTAGGAACTGCAGAGACTGTCAGCAACTCAGGACATCCAGCAAGCGGACAGCAAAGGAGTGCTGGATAACACAGTGACAGGTGCTAGCTAGCTAGCTAGCTAATGTCCAAACAATTCTGATGCCTGAGAATCGACTGCATCACAAGCTGAGACAAAGTCCACAAACACCAGCACAGTAAGATTGCTATTTCAGTTACATAATATGGTCTATTAATATTTAAGACCATAAATGTGAAATTACAATCTGAACTGTTTTAGGGCTGATCTACACTACCATGCTCAGTCGATCCGAGATACATCACAAGTTTGGGGAAAATCCACAGAGACTAGCACAGTAAATTCACTAATTTCAATTAAATACAGTCATGGATTAATATACAGAACAAATGTAAGACCTTAAACATAAATGATCATTTGAACCCTTTAAGGCTTTAGCTGTCAATTAAGTCAGAGAACTAGAGCCAGTCAGGAAAAAAAAAATCAGCGCAAAACTTTGACTTTACATCAGATACCCCAAAATCAGAAAAAGATTCAGGATTTGGCAACCAGACGTGTTTGTTTTTAGCAAAATACTAGTGTTAAGTGAAAATGTCACATTGCCAACAAAGGAAAATTGAGGTTTTCAGGTTTTGTGTTTTTTTTTTAAATTTGTTTCAAGTATAGCAGCAACTTTCCCTGGACATTTTTGTTTAGTTTTAATTGGAAATTGAGCTTTAAACAAAGATGGGAAACATTATTCTTATATTTAATAATACAGCCATTTCAAACCTGTTTGTTCTATTGCAACCGTGTTTATTCCTGTTTCAAAGAAATAGTTACGGGAAGGTAAAAAAACAGGTTAGCAGCAAAGCCTGCAGATTGTGTTTTGTACACACTAGCACCTGTAAACTCAGAGTCAACGTTGCACCAGCCACCTGAAGCCTGTCTATCTCAACCCTGCCCAAGGACACAGAGGAAATGAAGGGGGACAGAAGCAAGATCTCCCTCTCCAGCCCCATATCCTCTGTCCCACACTGCTGCCAGCTGAACACCAATGTTGCAAACTGGTGCACAGAACATACACATAGCAAAACACAGCCCCTCCCTACCCGAGATCACAGTCCTAGTAGACAAGGCAGAGAAAGGGGGGAAGAGGAAAGAGAGGCACAGAAAGGGGAAGCAACTTGCTCAAGGTCACGCAGAAGGTCAGTGGCAGAGACAAGAACATAACCCAAGTCTCCTGATTGCCACTGTCTTGCCTAGCACGCACATGAAGATAGAGAGGGAAATGATAAACCACAGCAGTAACCGAGGGGTGCTCCTAGCCCATCCTTACACAGAGACACAAGTGTTGTAGGTATCAGGGACCATGAATCAATCTGTCAGCAGGTAGCAGGCCGTCTCTGCACAGAACTTGGTGTGGAATCATCACAGAGGAGCTGTCACTTGGGGCTCGGGGTATGTCCGTGTTTTGTTTCCCTTGGAAGAGGGGATCAGGCTGTGCTGCTGGTTTAGAAGTCTAGTTTTCTGTCCAAGTTGTTAGCCTGCTGTTTGTCCGAAGAAGAAATGCCTGGAAGGGACCTGGGTCACCGAGTCCAATCCCCTGCTCTCACTGGCAACCCAGTCATATAATCTCCATCCTAAACTGACACAGCTCCGTGTTAACACCAGTTAAGTTGTCTGTCCCCAGCGGCTCCTATTGGGAGGCTGCTCTAGATTGTCCCTCCTCCGATGGGGACAAACTTTCTTCTCATTTTCAAGCTGAATTTACTCCTGGCCAATTTATCCCCGTTCCTCCTTGTGCCGACATTGTCCTTTAGCATCAAGAGCTCTTCTCCCTCCCTGGGGTTTACCCCCTCGATGTATTTATAGAGAGTGATCCTAACCTCTCTCAGCCAGCATTGTGCTAGGTTAAATTAGCCAAACTCTTTTAGGCTATGTCTACTCAGCAAGCTAGGGCTGTGATTCACCAGCTTGCATACATGTACTCGTGGGCTAGCTTGGTGAGCATAAATAGCAGTGTGGCTGCGGTAGCCATGCTGAGTACAGACCCACCTGAACCCTGGGGCTTTGTATTCAGCACAGTTTCCCCTTCTGCCATGGCTATACTACTTTTTAGACTTGTGCTAGCCATCCTTGAGCTATTGCAAGTAGCGTATGTGATCTGGGAATCACTCCCCTAGCTCGTAGTGTAGATGTAGACTTACTCTTCTTTCCTCAGCTAGCTCTCCATTGTAGCAATAGGATGTCCATAATTCCTAAGATTGTTGGGTTTGGGTTGTAACTTGTTCCATATTTACACTGCATTTTATCAAGCCTCATCTTGGACCAGATCCTCAGATGGAGGAAACGGATGCCATCCTTTGACTGTAAGGGAGCTGTGGAAATTTACACTGGTGTGACAATGCTCTTCATTAGTGGTGTGATTGTCAGAGGTGAGGAGGCAGGAGGACTCTAGCCTGACCATTGCCCTTGCCCTTCCTTCCACAGGCAGTCCATGATGTACTGAGAAAGAAAATGTCTAACCGAACCACCGTGACAGAGTTCCTTCTCCTGGGATTGTCTGAGGTTCGGGAGCTGCAGATTTTACACTCTGTGCTGTTTCTAGGGATTTACCTGGCAGCCCTGGTGGGAAATCTCCTTGTTATCATCCTTGTGGTGCTCGACCACCACCTTCACACCCCCATGTACTTCTTCCTGATGAATTTACTAGATCCATACTAGATCTCGGATCTGTCTCGGTCTCCATCCCCAAGTCCATGGCCAATTCCCTATTGAACACCAGGTCGATTTCTTATTCTGGGTGCATTGCCCAAGTCTTTCCTTCATTTTCTTCATCTCGGTTGACTTTGCTTTTCTCACCATCATGGCGTACGACCGATAAGTCGCCATCTGCCAACCACTGAACTATGAGACTATAATGAACAGGGGAGCTTGTGTCCAAATGACAGCCATTGCATGGATCAGTGGAATTCCCGTTGCTACTATGCAGACTGGGAACATATTTGCATTACCCTTTTGTGACGGCAACAGGTGGATCAGTTCTTCTGTGAAATCCCCCAGCTGCTCAAGATCACCTGCTCTGATTCATAGCTCGGTGAAGTTGTTGTTACTTCTTTTCTCTTGTTCTTAGGCTTAAGATGCTTTGCTTTTATAATTGTGTCATATGTTCACATCTTCAAAACAGTGCTGAGAATCCCCTCTGAGCAGGGCCGGCATAAAGCCTTCTCCACCTGCCTCCCTCACCTCATTGTGGTCTCCTTGTTCATTTGCACTGCCACCTTTGCCTACCAGAAACCCACCTCCAGCTCAGCCTCAGGTCTGGATCTCATGGTGGCTGTTCTTTATTCTGTGGTGCCTCCAGTGCTGAATCCAGTCATCTACAGCATGAGGAACAAGGAGCTCAAAGGTGCCCTGAGGAAACTGACTGAGGGGAAGTTATTCAAAAAGCATAAAATTTCCAGATTTCTCCCATGACCATGTTTTCATTCTGTGCTTCTTTACAGATATAATCAACCGATGACATGATTGTCTCCATGGGAATGTGATGTGCAGGCTTTTTATGCAAAAATGTTGTGTTCACAGTAGTAATAATCCAGACTAAGTTCACTGAAGTCAGTGGAGTTACTCTACTGTGAATTAGATAAGAATCTATCTATCTAAATTATGAGGGCATTTAATTCAATTCTGCATTTTCCTTGTGAGATGCATGAGTTTAGGGGAGGGATAGCTCAGTGGTTTGAGCATTGGCCCGCTAAACCCAGGGTTATGAGTTCAATCCTTGAGGGGGCCATTTAGGGATCTGGGGCAAAATTGGGGCTTGGTCCTGCTTTGAGCAGCAGTTGGATGAGATGATCTCCTGAGATTCTATGAACTTGACCTTCTGAACAGGCATGAGCTGTCACTGGGAAACCTTAACTCTGTGTTAATGAAGTTTGTTACCATTTTATTTCCTAGTTTTTTAAGAGAAAGCAAGCTTGTTGGTTGGAGTCAGTGGTCATTGTGGCAGCTGTAGGTAGCCATGGATACGGATGATGAGTGAAGCAAAAGGTGCTTTTAAGAATGATCACATTTTACTGGAAAGGAGCTATATTCTGTGCATTGCTTGGCCAATCTGGGTTCCCGTCACATCGTCTCCTCACACCCAAATCTGTCAGTAAGCGCAGCGCAAAGCTGGACACAGCCATCTGCAGTAATGCAGGCTCAGAGAGGTATGAAGTGGCCTGTTCATCTCAATGAGCTATTCTCAGTGGAGTGAGAAACACCTGCAGGAGATGGTACAGCCTGAAACAAACGCTTGGAGAGGTGTGAACTGCTCCACTCATATCAGTCACCCAGGTGCCAGCAGGCTGTTCAGTGTGTTGTGGGTTCATGTCCCCCTTTGCCTCTTCTCAGCTTCACACCCCAAGGGGCAGCAATTCCCTAGACCCTGGCACACATTGGGAGTGGTGATTAGGGAGACAGACTCAGTCCCCCTCCTGCCAAAAGGCAAGGAGAAAGCCCCCAAGATCGCAAAAGGGGAAGAAGGAAGCATATCGGACACCCATAGATGCATCGAGAGCCCTCTGATATTGACACACACAAGGTAGGGGAATGTGGGGTTGTCAGGCGCCCTGCCCCTTGTTCTAGTTCTGTATCCAGCAGAGAAGGAGATAGTCACACAGGCGCAGATATCGCTAATGGAAACACAGCTGGGTGCTGTGCTTGCTTTATTGTTCCCACTGCAAAACTGAACCTAACAGGAAAGTGAAGCTTTGCGCTGGGGAGGGGAGAGAGAGTGAGAGGCAAAAAGGCATCCTTTAAAAAGTGGAAGATAAATCCTAATGAGGAAAATAGAGAAGAGCATAAATTGGCAAAGGAAGTGTAAAAATATAACTAGAAAGACCAACAAAGAATGTGAAGAACAGCTAGCCAAAGACTCCAAAAGTAATAGCAATTTTTTTTAAAATACATCAGAAGCAGAAAACCTGCTAAACAACCAGTGGGTCCATTGGATGATCGAGATGCTAAAGGAGCACTCAAAGACGATAAAGCCATTGCGGAGAAATTAAATGAATTCTTTGCATCGGTCTTCACTGTTGAGGATGTGAGGGAGATTCCCAAACCTGAGCCATTCTTTCTGGGTGACAGATCTGAGGAACTGTCCTAAATTGAGGTGTCATTAGAGGAGGTTTTGCAACAAATTGATAAACTAAACAGTAATAAGCTAATGTGACGCCAATTTTTAAAAAGAGCTCCAGAGATGACCCTGGCAACTACAGGCTGGTAAGCCTCACTTCAGTACTGGACAAATTGGTTGAAACTATCTTAAAGAACAAAATTGTGAGACACATAGATGAACATAATTTGTTGGGAAATAGTCAACATGGTTTTGTAACGGGAAATCACGCCTCACCAATCTACTAGAATTCTTTGAGGGGGTCAACAAGCATGCGGACAAAGAAGATCCAGTGGATATAGTGTATTTAGATTTTGAGAAAGCCTTTGACAAGGTCCCTCACCAAAGGCTCTTAAGCAAAATAAGCAGTCATGGGATAAGAGGGAAAGCTCTCTCATGGATTGTTAACTAGTTAAAAGATAGGAAACAAAGGGTAGGAATAAATGGTTAGTTTTCAGAATGGAGAGAGGTAAATAGTGGTGTCTCCCCGGGATCTGTTCTGGGCCCAGTCCTATTTTACATATTCATAAATGATCTGGAAAAAGGGGTAAACAGTGAGGTGGCAAAATTTGCAGATGATACAAAACTACTGAAGAGAGTTAAGTCCCAGGCAGACTGTGAAGAGCTACAAAAGGATCTCTCAAAACTGGGTGACTGGGTAACAAAATGACCAATGAAATTTGATGTTGATACATGCAAAGTAATGCACATTGGAAAACATAATCCTAACTATACGTATACAATGATGGGGTCTAAATTAGCTGTTACCGCTCAAAAAAGAGATCTTGGAGTCATTGTGGATAGTTCTCTGAAATCATCCACTCAATGTGCAGCGGCAGTCAAAAAAGCAAACAGAATGTTTGGGAATCATCAAGAAAGGGATAGATAATAAGACAGAAAATATCATATTGCCTCTACGTAAATCCATGGTATGACTACACCTTGAATCCTGTGTGCTGATGTGGTCACCCCATCTCAGAAAAGATATATTGGAACTGGAAAAGGTTCAGAAAGGGGCAACCAAAATTATTAGGGGTGTAGAATGGCTTCCGTGTGAGGTGAGATTAATAAGACTGGGACTTTTCATCTTGGAAAAGAGGCAAATAAGGGGGGATATGATAGAGGTCTATAAAATCATGCGTGGTATAGAGAAAGTAAATAAGGAAGTGTTATTTACTCCGTCTCATAATACAAAAACAAGGGGCCACCAAATCAAATGAATAGGTAGCAGGTTTAAAACAAACACAAGAAAGTATTTTTTCATGTAACGTACTGTCAACCTCTGGAACTCCTTGCCAGAGGGTGTTGTGAAGGCCAATACTATAACAGGGTTCAAAAGGGAGCTAGATAGAGTCATGGAAGATAGGTCCATCAATGGCTATTAGCCAGGATGGGCAGGAATGGTGTCCCTAGCCTCTGTTTGCCAGAAGCTGGGACTGAGTGACAGGGCATGGATCACTTGACGATAACCTGTCTGTTCATTCCCTTTGGGGGACCTACCATTGGTCACTGTCAGAGGACAGGATACTGCGCTTGATGGACCTTTGGCCTGACCCAGTATGGCCGTTCTTATTGTCTTATGTTCTGAGAGCATAGAGCCCCCTGAACATTGAAAGAGACAGGACATCACACCCTTCTGTTCTCCCAGGCCCCCTATCGCTCACCCCCATGTCCCCTCTTCCCAGTGTCCCACCCCTCCTCATCTCCTGACCCCCAACTCATCTCCTACCCACCCACCCTTTCTGTCCCCTACTCCATAATCACCCCTCCCCTCGCTGCCCCAAAAAGCCTTCTCCCCAGTTCCCACCCCCATCATCCTCCCCTCCCAGCAGGTAAGTGCATTTCAAAAATTGGTTCATCACCTTGTAAATATCCTGTGGTGTCCAGGTGACATTTCCCCACAATTCGAAACCCTCAGGCAGAGCCAGGTACCTCCTTATTCTTAGATTCAGATTTCAGCTCAGGGTTAGATCTGAACTCAAAGTGCCCAGATGGCATGCGGGTTTGTCAGCCACTACTGGACATTCCCCCTTCAAGGACTCACAGCCGGTGAGCCAGAGGTAGCTGTCAACCAGCTCATCCTCTCTCCATACACGTGCACAGCGTAATCCATTTGGCGCGATTCCAAGCACTTCCAAGGCTGACAGGCCTAACTGAGAGCTAAACCCTTTGGCTAATAACACTATCGCTTTATTTCCTCCAAAGAACTGGTGAGTGGCCCTTGAATACTGGAAATGCTCCCTGCTCTGAGGATCTGAGCCCTGGTTTGATCTCTGTCTGGGCACAATAAATGAGCACCAAAACACATCAACGTTAAGAAAAGTTAGAAGTCACTTCTTTCCAGTCGATGGGGCTGATTCCTTCTCACTCACGCTGATGTAAATCAGGAGTAACTGCATTGGACTCAATGGGGCTGATTTCTCCCTCCCTCACCCCAGGGTAAGTCCATGGTGTTCCAATGGAGTTTGTCTGGTCTCAGGAAGAGGAGATTCAAGTCCTTTGACTCCAGCCCCTGCTGAGGTGTGGCCCTTTTCTGTGTGGTCCTGGGCCCTTCAATCCCAAATCCCCTGGGGCACAGCCCTTGTCTATGAGATGTTGGGACCCTCAATCCCAGAATCCCCTGGGGCATGGCCCCTCTTTATGGGGTGCTCTGCCCTCCAGCCCCCCACTGACCATAGTGTCTCCTTCCCCACTTTTCTATCCCTCTGCCCCCTGCTGCAAACCCCGCACCTGGTGAATCTCAAGGAGAACCCCCTGATACCAGAGTGCCTGCTGTACCACGTCAAGTACGGCATGACTCGGTACCAGGAGCAGGGCATGCTGGGGTGGGGGTGTCCAGTGCCCTGGGTGTGACTGGGGCCAGCAACGGATGCTGCGTCACCCACAGCCTGGAACAATCAGGGTGGGATGAGGAGATCTGTCCACAATGCAGCAGCTGCAGCATTGTCTGTCTGAGTCCGAAGAAAGCCTGAGATAATGGCTCTGGGAGAGGGGAACTGCCCCAGGCATCTCCATGGGGTTTGAACTCCCAGCCCCACTGCTCTGGAGCACCCCACCAACCCCACCCCAGCAGGGGGCTCTCTATGCAGGGGGAGGGGAAGAGCACAGCAGTCCCGACCCCCTCACCCAAGCACATACCCTGGCTGCGGAGGTAAGGACTGGGGGGACCATGACTGCCCCCTGCCTGTCTGTGGGCACGTAGCCGATCCCAAGGGATTGGGGGAGAGTCACCGGCTCCTCTTCTGGGACAGAGCAGGGTTCCATGCCATTGGCCCAGCCTCTCTTTGAAGCCTCCCCCCACCCCATGCATGCCCCTGGAGTGTCTGAATCCAGCCCTGAGAATCTGCAGAGCTTTATGGGATGAAATGTGCCTCTTTCCACAGGCTCCAGGGAACAGGTTGGCTCAGAGCTGTGACTCTTGGAGGGACCAGCACCAGCTGCTGAAGAGGGAGGGAGAGGAACCCCCCCAGTGGACAATTCTGCACTGACCTCCATGTCAGGGATGTTCCCTGTGAGTTAATGGCTGGCTGGAGACCTACACCATGGCAGTTTAATTCATTCTCTGATCTAATGTAACCATGAAGGCTCTGGTGATCCATGCCAGTGTCTCACTCCGCTGGTCATTTTATCTCAGCAATCCCTTGTGGCAGTGAGTTCCCCAGCTTAGCTGTGTGCTGGTTGGCACTGGGCAGAGGCCACCCTGAAAATACTGTTCAGAAAAGCGGCTGGGCCAGGCAGAGGAAGGAGGAGAGTGGGGAAGGAAGGAAGTGGTGTCCAGGGCTTGCCAATGGGGAGAAGGAGGAGAGAATGGGCAGGTATTTGGAGCCAGGGGTGAGTGTTGTTCCCTGGGCCTGGGGCCATGTCAGGGGAGTGGGGCTGAGCAGAGAAGAGGACTGGTGGTAGAAGAGGGGACTGGTGGGCAGAGGGGTTAAACAGGGATCTCTGAGGAAGCTGAGTCAGGAACTCTGGGTGGGGAATTGGCTCTTGGCCATGGAAGGGGGAAATCTCAAAGAACAAGGGCTGAGAGGGTCTGTGGGGTGGGGGTTGTGAGAGGGGTGGGAGAAGATTAAGGGCTGTGGGTGTTTGCTTGGGGGTCTGGGCTGAGTGAGGGAGAGGGAGGGAAACACTCAGGGTCTAGAGCAGGGGTTGTCAAACTGGGGGTTAAGACCCCTCAGGGAGTCACGAAGTTATTACATGCGGGGTCGCGAGCTGTCAGCCTGCACCCCAAACCCTGCTTTGCATCCAGCATTTATAATGGTGTTAAATCTATAAAAAAGTGTTTTTAATTTCTAAGGGGGTGGGGGTCATACTCAGAGACTTGCTAGTTGAAAGGGGTCAGCAGTACAAAAGTTTGAGAACCACTGGTCTAGGGTACGATGGGTTCATTGGGTGAATCATGGATCATCTCTAACCAAAAGTTTCTTTTTGAATTTTTGATCCAGTCTCAATGATTATCCCCCAGATTTTGGTAAAGAGAGGCACAGAGAGTTGAGGTAACATAGCTGCATAGCTGGGCTTAGATCACAGGAATTCTTAGCATCTTGAGCTCCTTTCTCTAGATGCCTGGCTGTCAGAGGTGAAAGTAAGCCAGTCCGGTCCGGCATACCAGCAAGAGCCCGTACACCGGACCGGACCGGCTTCCCCAGGCTGGCGATTTAAAGGGCCTGGGGCTCCCAGCAGTGGACCTCAGGCTTTGTTCTGATCCAAACACACTGCATGGTTAATTTTTCCATGACACTGCTCCTTTGCCAGTCCCAGGCACGATTTTCTGAAATTCAGGAGAAGCCCAGGCCTTGGAAGTTAATGAGAGAGACAGGGCCAGGATTACAAAGGGGTTTAGGTACCTAAAGAAGGAGATAGCTACCTATTGGGATTTACAATAGCATCTAAGCAGGTTACACTCCTTACTCCCACTGAATGACCATGGGACTTAGGCACCGAGCTCATTTCGGAGCATTGATAAATCCCCACTGGTGCCTGTCTCCATCTTTGTGATCCTGGCCCAGAGATAACACAGCTGCTGGGCTGGAATCAGGGAATGCTGGGGGAGATCATAGGCCCCATGCTATGTGAGGGTCAGACTGGAGGGACAGAATGGCTCTCTTGGCTTCATCAGCTAGGCATCTCTGCACTTGCCTCTGGGCCTCTGCTGCTGAGCTGTGCAGAGCTCCAGGGAGTGAGTCCCACCCGCCCTTAGGAAATAGACATGAATAAATTACCTTCCTGCAGCATCAGTCCTTTAATGCCAGTGATGCTCAATGCCAGCTACACACAGCTCATCTGCAGAGAGCAACAGGAATGAGTCTAGTTCTGGCAGTGCAGTCTCAAAATGAAGGGGGAAAGAATTCTCAGATGCATGTGCTTTTCGCTTCCAGATTCTGGTACATAGATAGATATTGACCAAAGAATCGTAGTTCTGGATGACTGATTGGATCATGCATTGGGGAAAAATCCACAAAGATCAGCACAGTAAGTTTGCTTTTTCAATTAACTAGGTTTGGGGATGAACATACAGGGAAAATTAAGAGGATAAATATGAATTACAATCTGAACTCGTGAAGACTTTTACTCTCAAATTAATCAGATGCTTACTGCTGATTAAATTTTTCCACCCTTCAGGAAAATTTTGACTTTTCACTGAAAACCCCAAATCCATTCCCCCCCCCCTCAGTTTTTGCAAATGAAAACTTTCTGCTGAAAAGTGGATTTTTTTAATCAAAAAAACAAAAATGTTTGGGTTTTGAGTTTTCAGTTTCTTTACTGAACAATCCAAAAATGTTTGGAGAAAAGCAGACAGATTCTGAGATTTGTTGTTGTTTAGCTGAAAACCCAGTCTCGATTAAAAGAACAGAGCTGAAAATTTCCAACCAGCCTTAAACTTCAAATAAATTGGAGAACATTAATATTGCCTGATAAACCCTTAATTTCAAACCATTTATTCTATTGCATCTGTGTGATTACTCTTTCAAAGGGATAGTTGCGAGGAGGTAACAACTGAATAACCAGTAAAGCTGACAGCTCACAGACTCTGTTTTATACAGACTAGCCCCTTTCAACCCTGGGTTAGAGTTGAGCCAAGCAGACAAACCCTGTCTATCCTGACCCGTTCAAGAACATACGGGAGCTCATTGCGAATAGAAGTCAGAGCTCCTGTCCTAGCTTCACACCGCTGCTGGCTGAGTATACTTGGTGTCAATGGGTGTGCAGAACTTACACATAACAAGACATGGGGCTATGTTTCCAAAGGTATTTTGGCACCTAGTGGGACTTTCAGAAGCACCTAGGAGCTTATAACTCTTTGATTTCAAGGGGTGTTGAGGGCCCTGATGCTTTTGAGAATCCCACTAGGTGCATCAATACCTTAAAAAATCTGCCTCACGTCCCCTCTCCAAAAGCCCTTACAGTCCTAGTAGACATGGCAGAGAAAGGGAGGGATGGGAAACTGAGGCAGAAAGCGGGGTAATGACTGGCCCAAGGTCACACAGCAGGTCACTGGTAGAGACAGGAGTAGAGCGCAAGTGTTCTGGGGACCTCTGCACCGCACAGCACAGAGTAAATGATACAACATAGTGATGACGGAGGGATGCTGCTAATCCATTGTAACACACAGGCCAAAGTGCAGCTGGGAGTTGGTGCCATAAATCAGTTTGGAAGCAGGCAGCTGGCCCTCTAGGCAGAGAGCTTGGGGTAGAAAAATCAGGGATGAGCTGCTACTTATGATGCTGGGTGAGTGTACGTGGGAATCAGGCTGCATTTAACAAGACACATCTTGGGCCAAATCCTCAGATGGGGTCAAGTAACGAAGCTCCATTGACTTTAAAGGATCTGACCCAATTTACAATAGTGTGATAACATGACTGACTGATTGTCAAAGGTGAGGAGCACTACCACCACCTACTCATTGTAAGTGACGAGTTCTGTGTACGTTTGACATTCATATAATGAGATATTAGAGAAAGAGGAATCGGGGAATTCCCTCTGTTGCTCTAATCCTGACCATTGTCCTTCTCATTCCCTCTTCAGCCGTCACACAGTGTACTGAGGAAGAAAATGTCCAACCAAACCACCATGACCGAATTCCTTCTCCTGGGGTTCTCTGATGTTCCAGAACTGCAGATTTTACACTTTGTGGTGTTTCTAGTGCTTTACCTGATATCCCTGCTGCCGAACCTTCTCATCGTCACAGCCATAGCCCTTGACTGCCAGCTTCACACCCCCATGTACTTCTTCTTGATGAATCTGTCCATCCTAGACCTTGGCTCCATCTCTGCCACCATCCCCAAATCCATGGCCAACTCCCTCATGAACACAAGATCTATTTCTTATTCTGGATGTGTTGCCCAAGTCTTTCTTGTCGTCTTCTTCACTTCAGCAGATTTTGCTACACTGACCATCATGGCGTACGACCGATACACTGCCATCTGCCAACCACTGCACTATGAGACAGTGATGAACAGAAGAGCTTGTGTCCAAATGGCAGCCAGTGCCTTGATCAGTGTTCTTCTCTACTCTGCAGTGCACACTGGAAACACCTTTGCAATATCCTTCTGTGGAGGCAACATGGTGGATCAGTTCTTCTGTGAAGTCCCCCAGCTACTCAAGCTCGCTTGCTCTGATTCAGACCTCAGTGAAGTTGGGTTTCTCATCTTTAGTGTGTGCTTAGCCTCAAGCTGCTTTATTTTCATAATTGTGTCGTATGTTCAGATCTTCACCACAGTGCTGAGAATCCCCTCTGAGCAGGGCAGGCATAAAGCCTTCTCCACCTGCCTCCCTCACCTCATTGTGGTCTCCTTGTTTATTTGCACGGGGATCTTTGCCTACTTGAAACCCACTTCCAGCTCAACCTCAGGTCTGGTGGCTGTTCTCTATTCTGTGTTGCCACCAATGATGAATCCGATCATCTACGGCATGAGGAACAAGGAGCTCAAAGGTGCACTGAGTAAACTGATAGTTTGGAGGTTATTCTCTAAGAATAAAATGTCCTTATTTCTTCTTCAGTAACAATTTCATGCTGTGTTTCTTTATAAATATAATCAGCTGATGACATTATCGCCTGCATGAGAAAATACTGTGCAATCTGCTTATGCAGAATTGGGTATTTACACTAGGAAAAATCCAGACAAACAGGACTCAGAAAAATGGAGTTACTATAGGTTTAGACCAATGTAAATAAGATCGGAATCTATCTATCATATACTGCTACCCATCACCATACTATCTGAGCACCTTGCCCATAAAATCAGTAGCCAAAGCAAAGTCCATAGTGAGATCTCTGGCTCTTCTTGTTTCTGGGGATAAAATCTCTGATTGAGGTATCAATGCATTTGTTCTTTGTGCTTTTTGTTTGTTTGTTTGTTTGTCAGATTTTTTGCATTATTTTTGGCTTAACTGGTTGGTTGGTGGCTTGTTTTGTTTCTTTGTTCCAGGAAGTTGTGGAGGTGGGAAAGCCTGGGGAGATGGTGAGTGTCTGGTTTGACAGGATTTTCAATGTTTGTCCTCTCTTGGAAGTGCCACTATGTCATCTCTTTGATGGGGTTTTCTGAGCGAGCTGAAGGTTTGCTCCCCACAATGATAAAAGGGTGCAAAAGAGGTTTCTGCTTGGCTGAGTTCCTGATGAAATGATTATGTATCGACTGTTGGGGTATTATTGTATTATTAATGATGTTAGAGAAATAACAATCTCAGGTAGGCATCTTTTCTATTATTTTTACCTATTGAATATGTAAAAACGGTGTCATTCTTGCTATGGTGAAAAGGGTGTTTTGAAGAGAAACTTTTTCCAGAGTTTCCTAAAGAAAACCTGACACAGGATAATGAGGTCAGATTTGTATTCCATGGAAGCCACTAGGGTTTAGCCCATCACTTCAAGGAGATCAGGATTTGGCCTATATACACAAGGCCAATAGCCTATATACACAAGGATTCAGATTTGGCTGACAGCACCCTGAAGACAGTGAGTGTGACAGAGAGGTCAGGGTCAGATTTCCCAACTCAGCTAGACCAGCACCAATGCAGAGTAGACCCAATGACATCACACGTTTACTACTGATGCGGTTCTGGCCCAAAGTCACTGGGCAGCACTCAGTAGTGACATGAACACTGGTGTAAGCTTCTTGTCTGGGGTCATTTTGTTCTAACCTTGGTGTGAGTGGAAAAGGGCCATCACTTGCACTGATCTGGTGTTCCATACGCCTTCCCGTGTCGATCTACTCACATCCAAACTGAGAAAGGATCTCAGAAGCTGGCCAGTTATTAGTATTAGAATATCATCTTTGTGCATGGTTGTATACACTACATATATGAAGAGAAAAGCAGAGTATGTGATTAGATAGAGAGACAGACAGACAGGACCATTCCTTGTCCTAACACACAACCTCATTTCATCATAATGATAGATTTCTATTTGATTGTGAATTATGTTAGCTAGCTAGACAATGAATAATCTATGGAAATTATTCTACAAATTATTGTGCTTCTTTTCCTGTTAACGATTGTCTATGTCCAGATCATGATTTTCTCATAAGGACTCCTTTTTAAACATTATTTAACAAAGATTTTTATGGCTCTCTCTTATTCTAGCTGTTATTTACGAACAGTTCGTCCTAAAATACTCGGTGTTTGACCTTTGAGCTGTTTTGACAAGATACATTTTTAACATGCTCTCTTTTGCTTCTGTGAACAAATGAAAGTATCACACTGGGGATCCTTAAAAATCAAGGAGCCAATCCTCAGATGGTTTAAATTGTCATAGCTCCATTGAAGTCAATAGATCTCTGAGAATTTTCACCAGCTGAGGATCTGCTCCAAACACTCATGAGTATGAATTTAAAACTCACTCCCTTTGAATATTCTGTACAAAGACCCTGATTCCACAGCCACTTCAGCACATTCTTAACTTTAATCATATGAGTGGCCCCACTGAAGGTTGAAAGGTAAACTCATGCTGAAGTCCCTGTTGAATATGGGTTAGGGTTATGCCTAGGGCTGAAGGCTAACAACAAACTGGTGTCAGACCCTGACACTGTCTCCATTTCTCTCCTTTCCCAGTCAAAGGAAGCCTTACAATTGGTGCATTGGAATTACTCTCCCCTTCTGGGGTCTGAATTATTAACATAAACTAACAATTATTATTCACCAAATCCAAGCTGTCAAGGCTCTGGTCTCTGCAACCTCCGTATTCATGCAGCCTTTAGTGGTGTCTTTAGAATGGCGCAGCTTGAGACTGCAAACAATGGGACTGCATTGATGGTTGGTGGGTGCATGAAATGAACTGTTTGTCTGTCTATCTCTCTGTATAGATACATGACCCCCATCTCAGTCATTTGATTAATCATATATTTGATTTTTTGCAGAGGTGTATACTCTCACATCTATAGGGAATATTCAGGGGCAGTTCTGTGCTTAGACAAGGGTGATTTATGAGATCTGGAATCTCTTTCTGCCCCTGCCACACGTTAACTGTGCAACCTTAGAAGAGAATCATGTCTAGCCGCTCTGTGCCTCAGTTTCCCCACCTGCAGAAATGGGGTAAATACTGACCTGCCTCAGCCAGAGTCAGTGAGGCTGACACAACTGATGTTAGTTGTTCAGAGGTGACAGATTGTGATACCCTCATTTTGAACGGGACCTTGTTCTGTAAACTATCACAATGGTTTCTGTGGAATTGCTCATGGAACAATTCAAATGACAATCAGTAAGTCTAGCATAAAGGGATCAAAGAATTGGCTTATTATTAATTATTATTATTATTATTATTATTATAATGTATTTATTACAAATTAGAATAAGAGCAATGCCTTAGCTCCATTTACTTCAAAGCAGCTTTGCTGATCTGCACCACCTGGGGACCTGCATAGTGTGTCAGTTAGAACATAGTGTAGTCAATCTGTTCCTTATGAATTACAAGTCAGAAACTGTGCATCCTTATTGGAGAGGGAGGGAAGGTGGGATGGTTAAAGGAATGTGAAAGAGGATAGAATTTAAACAAGTAACTTGGACCCAAGTGAAATCTACCCATTGGTCTACTGGTCTATCTGTCTATTGGTCTATCTGTATTTCTACTGGTCTGCCTATGTGTCTGTCTGTCTTTCTATTGGTCTATCTATGAGTCTATCTGTCTAACTGAGTGGCCCTTTCCAAGCAGTCCTGACTGCCCAAGTTCAAATCTCATGGAGGGTCCTTCCAAAATCCCTGGGATTTTGGAAGGACCCTCCATGAGATTTGAACTTGGTGACATGAAGACTTTTGGGGACCCTATGACTTTTGGGGAAGATTTTCAAAGGCACATGTGGCATTCAGGCTCCCAGACACTTTAAAATCTTTAGGTGCCTAACCCCCCTAGAAATTGATGGGAGTTAGCCACTCACATACCTTTGGGGATGTGGGCCACAACTGCTATTGAATGTCCTTGGGCATTGAATCCATAACTTCCATGTGTGCCTTTGAACATCTCCTCCTTAGTTCCTGAAATGGGTCATTCCTTCACATGTTATCTAGATATTTATTGTCCCCCCACAGAGGAAATATGCAGAAGAATCAAGAAGGGAGAACCTCACTGTGGTGACTGAATTCACTCTACTGGGATTGTCCAACCACCGCGAGCTGGGGGTACCTCTGTTCTCCATCTATCTGTTATTTTACACCATTACCCTGACTGGGAACATCCTTCTCATCACCATCACCATGGACCCAGCCTTTCACAACCCCATGTATTTCTTTCTCTGGGTCTTATCCTGCTACACCTCGGTCACTGTGCCCAAGATGCTGGTGAACTTCCTCTCAGAGGACAAGAACATTTCCTATATGTGCTGTGTTGTACAAATGGATTTCTTGCTCTTCCTTGGGGCCTCTGAATGTTTCCTTCTGGCCGCCGTGGAGTCTGACTACTTGTCAGGGTTCCCTCCCCCACCCACTCTGAACTCTGTGGTACAGATTTGGGGACCCACATGAAAGACCCCCTAAGCTTATATTCTACCAGCTTAGGTTAAAACTTCCCCAAGGCACAAATTCCTTCCCTTGTTCTTGGACGGTATTGCTGCCACCACCAAGTGATGTATACAAAAATTCAGGGAAGGGTCACTTGGAATCCCGATCCCCAGAAAATATCCCCCCAAACTCTTTCACCCCGCTTTCCTGGGGAGGCTTGAGAATAATATACCAACCAATTGGTTAGCAATGTGAGCACACACCAGACCCTTTGTCTTTAGGACACTGAAAATCAATCAGGTTCTGGGACTGGCTCCGTCTGGGTCTCTGGGACTGGATCCACTACTGCTGTTGCAGACGTTGGCCTGGGGTCCGGATCCATCACCTCGTGGCCATATACAAGTTCAAATGGTGAAAACCCTAAAATGGGATGTGGTACAGCTCTGTAGGCAAAGAGCAACTGCTGCAACACTAGGTCCCAATCACTGGAGTGCTCATTTACAAATTTACGTATCATGGCCCCCAAAGTCCCATTAAATTTCTCCACCAGGCCATTTGTTTGATGGTGGTAAGGAGTGGCAACCAAGTGATTTACCCCATGAGCTTCCCAAAGGTTTTCCATAGTTCCTGCCAGGAAATTAGTCCCTGCATCTGTGAGGATGTCGGAGTGCCAACCTACACTGGCAAAAATGTCTGCTAGTGCCTGGCACACACTTTTAGCCCTGGTGTTGTTTACAGCTAGTGCTTCCAGCCATTGGATGGCAAAATCCTTGAAAGTCAGGGTGTACTGCTTTCCTCTGGGTATCTTTATAGGAAAAGGATACAGAATATCCACAGCTACTTGCTGAAATGGAACTTCAATGATGGGGAGTGGCTGGAGAGGGGCTTTGACCTGGTCTTGGGGTTTTCCCACTCTTTGGCATACCTCACAAGACCAGACATAGGTAGAAACATCCTTTCCCATTCCCTCCCAGTGGAACAGTGCCCTTTGGTCCTGTTCACCCCAGCATGGCCACTAGGATGATCGTGGGCTAAGCTCAAGAGCTTGACCCGGTACTTAGTTGGAACTACCAACTGTCTCTGAGGATGCCTGTCTTCCTGGGGTCCACCAGAAAGAGTTTCCTTGTAGAAAAGTCCTCTTTCTACAACAAACCTGGATCGATCAGAAGAGCTGAGAGGCGGTGGGTTGCTCAGTGCCGCCGTCGAAGCTCTCTGGAGGCTTTCATCTACTTCCTGTTCGGTCTGGAACTGTTCCCTTGATGCTGGAAACATCAGTTGCTCATTGGATTGTGGACCTATGCTTTGTCCCTCTCGAACCAATGTAGGGGACGGGGCTGTTTCCGTTGACTGTGAACCGCTCTCCTCTGGTGCACTACGTTGGGTTTCAGGCTTCGGCTGAGCCTCTTGTGTAGCGTTATTGGCTGCTGCCGGTTCCGGTTCTGGGACTGGCTCTGTCTGGGTCTCTGGGACTGGATCCACTACTGCTGTTGCAGATGTTGGCATGCGGTCCGGGTCCATCACCTCTGACCGGGTCCTGGTAGAAGTTTCCGGAACAGAGCTAGGCGGGACAGCTTGCTTAGCCTGGCTGCAGATGACCATTCCCACTCTCTTGGCCCACTTCACATGATTGGCCAAGTCTTCCCCCAACAGCGCGGGGATGGGATAATCATCATAGACTGCAAAAGTCCACGTTCCTGACCAGCCCTTGTACTGGACAGGGAACTTGGCTGTAGGCACATTGAAAGAGTTTGACTCGAGGGGTTGAATTGTCACTTGGATCTCTGGGTCAATTAAATTGGGGTCCACTAAGGAAGCATGGATAGCTGACATTTGTGCTCTGGTGTCCCTCCAAGCGGTGACCTTCTTCCCGCCCACACTCACAGTTTCCCTCCGCTCCAAGGGTATCTGGGAGGTATCTGGGCCTGAGGACCTCTGGTGTGATTCCGGTGCAATGAACTGTAATCTCTTGGGGTTCTTGGGGCAGTTGGCCTTTACATGCCCCGGCTCGTTACATTTAAAACATCGTCCAGCTGACGGGTCACTGGGGTGAGGTGGGTTGCTGGAGAACGGTGTGGCAGGATGATAAGGTGTCTGGAGTATTCCTTGGTGTGTAGTTGGGGCCTTGGGCTGCCTTCGGTAGTAGGGTGTGGTCTGAGGTTGTCCCTTCTGGTATCCGCTCCAACTGCGACCAGGGTTGTTCCTCTCTCCTCCCTCCACCCATTTTGTTGCGGCTTGCCCCACCTCTCTGGTGGTCTGGGACTGCTCGTATCGATCAGCATAAGAAACAAGACTTTCTGCTGAGTCCAGTTCCTTATCCCATAAACACTGTTTTATTTCCTCCTTGGATATATTCAGGAATTGCTCCTGAGCTATCAAATCACACATTCCATCAAAGGTAGTGACACCCTTTCCTTGGACCCATTTCTCTAACAGATCCTTCATCTGGTTTAGATAAGCCACATTACTTAGTCCAGGCCCTCTCTTAAGGGTTCGAAATTTTACTCTGTACGTTTCAGATGTAATTTGAAATTGCTTTAAAACCAAATCCTTGATCTTATTATAGTCAGAAGCCTCATCAATAGGCATCTTATTGAATATGTCCAGAACTCATCCAGTTAATTTTACGACCAATGTGGTCATCTTGTGAGCTTCAGGAATTTTAAGGAGAGTGCACAGTCTCTCAAAGGCGAGAAAATATTCAGCAATATCACTGGATTGATTATGCTGTGGACATCCTTGGAGAAGGATGGTTAGGGTTATCCGGTAGATTCTGCTCAGCCTTTGCCTTCTCCATCTCCAGTGCATGCTTCCTCTCTTTTTCCTTCTCCTCCATTTCTTTTTCCTTTGCCTCCATTCCTCTCCCGTGAGCAGCCTCTTGGTGTTTTTCTGCCTCTTTCGCTGACTCCATAGCTCTCCTGTGGGTAGCTTCTTTGGCTGTTTCTGCCTTGGGCTCTGTCATGTTTGCCTCTCTGTTTTTAACTAACTTTACACCCGAGAGTTAGAAATAAAACAAACAAACAAACAAACAAAAAACTTGGCTTGTCAAAAAAAAAAATATATATATGTTGTGCTGTAACCAGATACCTATGTTGTCTGATAGTGATTGTCAGCCTACAGAAAAACCCTTAAAAAAGACCCTAATACCTTTGTCTCCAGGCAAATAGACAGAAAACCCCTCTAGTTGCTCTTAGGTAAAAAACAACTTCAGGTCTAGGAAGACTTGTGAATTTCAATGCAGGAAGTTTACTACCCTGCCTTTAGGTAAAGAAAACTCCAGGTCACAAAAGACAATTCCCTTTTGTCTCTGCTCTGGCCCCCAAGCAGAGAGAAAAAAACCTCTAACTGCTTTCAGCTTAAAACCTGCTTTCCAACAGCCCAAAGAAAAAAAAATATTTCCTTTTAAAAAATCTGTGCTTCTGGTTCAAAAAATCTCAAAATGATTTTACGTTAATCCCACCGCTCTGCCACCATTTCAAAGTTCCTTCCCCACTCTGAACTCTCGGGTACAGATGTGGGGACCTGCATGAAAAACCGACTAAGCTTATTTTTACCAGCTTAGGTTAAAACTTCCCCAAGGTACAAACTATTTTACCTTTTGCCCTTGGACTTTTTCGCTGCCACCACCAAGCGTCTAACAAATATATAATCGGGAAAAGCCCACTTGGAAACGTCTTTCCCGCCAAAATCCTCCCCAAACCCTACACCCCCTTTCCTGGGGAAGGCTTGATAAAAATCCTCACCAATTTGCATAGGTGAACACAGACCCAAACCCTTGGATATTAAGAACAATGAAAAAGCAATCAGGTTCTTAAAAGAAGAATTTTAACTGAAGAAAAAGTAAAAGAATCACCTCTGTAAAATCAGGATGGTAAATACCTTACAGGGTAATCAGATTCAAAACATAGAGAATCCCTCTAGGCAAAACCTTAAGTTACAAAAAGACACAAAAACAGGAATATACATTCCACTCAGCACAGCTTATTTTCTCAGCCATTTAAACAAAACTGAATCTAACGCATATCTAACTGGATTGCTTATTAGCCCTTTACAGGAGATCTGACCTGCATTCCTGCTCTGGTCCCGGCAAAAACAACACAGACCGAGAGAACCTATGTTTCTCCCCCCCTCCAGCTTTGAAAGTATCTTGTCTCCTGAGGATGAGGTGGACGAGGCTTTCTTCCAGTAACCCGCAGAAGCTACTAGATCACACTCCCTGGTTCTCATGGGCGACTTCAATCATCCTGATATCTGCTGGGAGAGCAATAATAGCAGTGCACAGACAATCCAGAAAGTTTTTGGAAACTGTAGGGGACAATTTCCTGGTGCAAGTGCTGGAGGAACCAACTAGGGGCGGAGCTCTTCTTGACCTGCTGCTCACAAACCGGGAAGCAAAAGTGGATGGGAACCTGGGAGGCAGTGACCATGAGATGGTCGAGTTCAGGATCCTGACACAAGAAAGAAAGGAAAGCAGCAGAATACGGCCCCTGGACTTCAGAAATGCAGTCTTTGACTCCCTCCGGGAACTGATGGGCAGGATCCCCTGGGAGAATAACATGAGGGGGAAAGGAGTCCAGGAGAGCTGGCTGTATTTTAAAGAATCCTTATTGTGCTTACAGGGACAAACCATCCCGATATGTAGAAAGAATAGTAAATATGGCAGGTGACCAGCTTGGCTTAACAGTGAAATCCTTGCTGATCTTAAACACAAAAAAGAGGCTTACAAGAAGTGTAAGATTGGACAAATGACCAGGGAGGAGTATATAAATATTGCTCGGGCATGTAGGAATGATATCAGGAAGGCTAAATCACACCTGGAGTTGCAGCTAGCGAGGGATGTTAAGAGTAACAAGAAGGGTTTCTTCAGGTATGTTGGCAACAAGAAGAAAGCCAAGGAAAGTGTGGGCCACTTACTGAATGAGGGAGGCAACCTGGTGACAGAGGATGCGGGAAAAGCTAATGTACTCAATGCTTTTTTTCCCTCTGTCTTCACGAACAAGGTCAGCTCCCAGACTGCTGCACTGGGCAGCACAGCATGGGGAGGAGGTGGCCAGCCCTCTGTGAAGGAAGAAGTGGTTCGAGACTATTTAGAAAAACAGGACGTGCACAAGTCCATGGGGCCGGATGCGTTGCATCCGAGAGTGCTAAAGGAATTGGCGGATGTGATTGCAGAGCCATTGGCCATTATCTTTGAAAACTCATGGCGATCGGGGGAAGTCCCGGAAGACTGGAAAAAGGCTAATGTAGTGCCCATCTTTAAAAAAGGGAAGAAGGAGGATCCGGGGAACTACAGGCCGGTCAGCCTCACCTCAGTCCCCAGAAAAATCATGGAGCAGGTCCTCAAGGAATCAATTCTGAAGCACTTAGACGAGAGGAAAATGATCAGGAACAGTCAGCATGGTTTCACCAAGGGAAAGTCATGCCTGACTAATCTAATTGCCTTCTATGATGAGACAACTGGTTCTGTGGATGAAGGGAAAGCAGTGGACATGTTATTCCTTGACTTTAGCAAAGCTTTTGACACGGTCTCCCACAGTATTCTTGTCAGCAAGTTAAAGAAGTATGGGCTGGATGGATGCACCACAAGGTGGGTAGAAAGTTGGCTAGATTGTCGGGCTCAACGGGTAGTGATCAATGGCTCCATGTCTAGTTGGCAGCCGGTATCTAGCGGAGTGTCCCAAGGGTCAGTCCTGGAGCCGGTTTTGTTCAATATCTTCATTAATGATCTGGAGGATGGTGTGGATTGCACCCTCAGCAAGTTTGCGGATGACACTAAACTGGGAGGAGTGGTAGATATGCTGGAGGGTAGGGATAGGATACAGAGGGACCTAGACAAATTGGAGGTTTTGGTCAAAAGAAATCTGATGAGGTTCAACAAGGACAAGTGCAGAGTCCTGCACTTAGGACGGAAGAATCCAATGCCCCACTACAGACTAGGTACCGAATGGCTAGGCAGCAGTTCTGCAGAGAAGGACCTAGGGGTGACAGTGGACGAGAAGCTGGATATGAGTCAACAGTGTGCCCTTGTTGCCAAGAAGGCCAATGGCATTTTGGGGTGTATAAGTAGTGGCATTGCCAGCAGATCGAGGGACATGATCGTTCCCCTCGATTCAACATTGGTGAGGCCTCATCTGGAGTACTGTGTCCAGTTTTGGGCCCCACACTACAAGACGGATGTGGAGAAATTGGAGAGAGTCCAGTGAAGGGCAACAAAAATGATTAGGGGTCTGGAACACATGAGTTATGAGGAGAGGCTGAGGGAACTGGGATTGTTTAGTCTGCGGAAGAGAAGAATGAGGGCGGATTTGATAGCTGCTTTTAACTACCTGAAAGGTGGATCCAAAGAGGATGGATCTAGACTATTCTCAGTGATAGCAGATGACAGGACAAGGAGTAATGGTCTCAAGTTGCAGTGCGGGAAATTTAGGTCGGATATTAGGAAAAACTTTTTCACTAGGAGCGTGGTGAAACAGTAGAATGCGTTACTTAGGGAGGTGGTGGAATCCCCTTCCTAAGAAGTTTTTAAGGTCAGGCTCGACAAAGCTCTGGCTGGGATGATTTAGTTGGGACTGGTCCTGCTCTGGGCAGGGGGTTGGACTAGATGACCTCCAGAGGTCCCTTCCAACTCAGATATTCTGTGATTCTATGATTCTATGATTCCTCATTGGTCATTTTGCTCAGGTGCCAGCGAGGTTATCCTAGCTTCTTAACCCTTTACAGGTGAAAGGATTTTTCCTCTGGCCAGGAGGGATTTTAAAGGTGTTGACCCTTCCCTTTAGATTTATGACAGCTGCCTATTGGGATGTAGAATAGCATCTAAGCAGGTTACGTTCCTCACTCCCACTGAATGACCATGGGACTTAGGCACTGAGCTCATTTCGGAGCATTGATGAATCCCCATAGGTGACTGTCTCCATGTTTGTGATCCTGGCCCACAGATAACACAGAAGCTGGGCTGGAATCAGGGAATGCTGGGGGAGATCATAGGCTCCATGCTATGTGAGGGTCAGACTGGAGGGACAGAATGGCTCTTTTGCCTTCATCAGCTAGGCATCTCTGCACTTGCCTCTGGGCCTCTGCTGCTGAGCTGTGCAGGGCTCCAGGGAGTGAGTCCCACCCGCTCTTAGGAAATAGACATGAATAAATTACCTTCCTGCAGCATCAGTCCTTTAATGCCAGTGATGCTCAACGCCAGCTACACACAGCTCATCTGCAGAGAGCAACAGGAATGAGTCTAGTTCTGGCAGTGCAGTCTCAAAATGAAGGGGGAAAGAATTCTCAGATGCATGTGCTTTTCGCTTCCAGATTCTGGTACATAGATAGATATTGACCAAAGAATCGTAGTGCTGGATGTCTCATTGGATCATACATTGGGAAAAAATCCACAAAGATCAGCACAGTAAGTTTGCTTTTTCAATTAAATAGGTTTGGGGATGAACATACAGTGAAAATTAAGAGGATAAATATGAATTACAATCTGAACTCGTTAAGACTTTTATTCTCAAATTAATCAGATGCCTATTGCTGATTGGAATTTTTCCACCTTTCAGGAAAATTTTGACTTTTCACTGAAAACCCCAAATCCATTCCCCCGCCCCCCCAGCCTCAGTTTTTGGCAAATGAAAACTTTCTGCTGAAAAGTGGATTTTTTTAATCAAAAAAACAAAAATGTTTGGATTTTGAGTTTTCAGTTTCTTTAGTGAACAATCCAAAAATGTTTGGAGAAAAGCAGACAGATTCTGAGATTTGTTGTTGTTTAGCTGAAAACCCAGTCTTGATTAAAAAGAACACAGCTGAAAATTTCCAATCAGCCTTAAACTTCAAATAAATTGGAGAACATTAATATTGCCTGATAAACCTTAATTTCAAAAGATTTATTCTATTGCATCTGTGTGATTACTCTTTCAAAGGGCTAGTTGCGAGGAGGTAACAACTGAATAACCAGTAAAGCTGACAGCTCACAGACTCTGTTTTATACAGACTAGCCCCTTTCAACCCTGGGTTAGAGTTGAGCCAAGCAGACAAACCCTGTCTATCCTGACCCGTTCAAGGACATACGGGAGCTCACTGCGAATAGAAGTCAGAGCTCCTGTCCTAACTTCACATTGCTACTGGCTGAGTATACTTGGTGTCAGTGGGTGTGCAGAACTTACACATAACAAGACATGGGGCTATGTTTCCACAGGGATTCCACTGGCACCTAGTGGGATTTTCAGAAGCACCTAGGAGCTTATAACTCGTTGATTTCAAGGGGTGTTGAGGGCCCTGATGCTTTTGAGAATCCCACTAGGTGCATCAATATCTTTAAAAATCTGCCCCACGTCCCCTCTCCAAAAGCCCTTACAGTCCTAGTAGACACAGCAAAGAAATGGAGGGAGGGGAAACTGAGGCAGAAAGAGGGGAAATGACTGGCCCAAGGTCACACAGCAGGTCACTGGCAGAGACAAGAGTAGAGCCCAAGTGTCCTGGCAACCCCTGCACCTCACGCACAGAGTAAACAATACAACACAGTGATGATGGAGGGATGCTGCTAGTCCATTGTTATACACCAGCCAAACTGCAGCTGGGAGTTGGTGCCATAAGTCAATTTGGAAGCAGGCAGCTGGCCCTCTAGGCACAGAGCTTGGGGTAGAGAAATCAGAGATGAGCTGCTACTTACAATGCTGTGTGTGTCTACGTGGGAATCAGGCTGCATTTAACAAGACACATCTTGGGCCAAATCCTCAGATGGGGTAAAGTAACGACGCTCCATTGACTTTAAAGGATCTGACCCAATTTACAATAGTGCGATAACATGACTGATTGATTGTCAGAGATTAGGAGCACTACCAACACCTAGTCATTGTAAGTGACGAGTTCTGTGCACCTTTGACATTCATATAATGAGATATTAGAGAAAGAGGAATCAGGGCAATTCCCTCTGTTGCTCTAATCCTGACCATTGTCCTTCTCATTCCCTCTTCAGCCGTCACACAGTGTACTGAGGAAGAAAATGTCCAACCAAACCATTATGACCGAATTCCTTCTCCTGGGGTTCTCTGATGTTCCAGAACTGCAGATTTTATACTTTGTGGTGTTTCTAGTGCTTTACCTGATATCCCTGCTGGAGAACCTTCTCATTATCACAGCCATAGCCCTGGACCACCACCTTCACACCCCCATGTACTTCTTCCTGATGAATCTGTCCATTCTAGACCTTGGCTCCATCTCTGTCACCATCCCCAAATCCATGGCCAACTCCCTCATGAACACAAGATCGATTTCTTATTCTGGATGTGTTGCCCAAGTCTTTCTCGTCGTCTTTTTCGCTGCAGCAGATTTTGCCATACTGACCATCATGGCGTATGACCGATACACTGCCATCTGCCAACCACTGCACTATGAGACAGTGATGAACAGAAGAGCTTGTGTCCAAATGGCAGCTAGTGCCTGGATCAGTGTTCTTCTCTACTCTGCAGTGCACACTGAAAACACCTTTGCAATATCCTTCTGTGGAGGCAACATGGTGGAGCAGTTCTTCTGTGAAGTCCCCCAGCTACTCAAGCTCGCTTGCTCTGACTCAGACCTCAGTGAAGTTGGGTTTCTCATCTTTAGTGTGTGCTTAGCCTCAAGCTGCTTTATTTTCATAATTGTGTCGTATGTTCAGATCTTCACCACAGTGCTGAGAATCCCCTCTGAGCAGGGCAGGCATAAAGCCTTCTCCACCTGCCTCCCTCACCTCATTGTGGTCTCCTTGGTTATTTGCACGGGGACCTTTGCCTACTTGAAACCCACCTCCAGCTCTACCTCAGGTCTGGATCTCGTGGTGGCTGTTCTCTATTCTGTGTTGCCACCAATGATGAATCCGATCATCTACGGCATGAGGAACAAGGAGCTCAAAGGTGCATTGAGTAAACTGATAGTTTGGAGGTTATTCTCTAAGAATAAAATGTCCTTATTTCTCCTTCAGTAACAATTTCATTCTGTGTTTCCTTATAAATATAATCAGCTGATGACATTATTGCCTGCATGAGAAAATACTGTGCACTCTGTTTATGCAGAATTGGGTATTTACACTAGGAAAAATCCAGACAAACATGACTCAGAAAAATGGAGTTACTATAGGTTTAGACCAATGTAAATAAGAACAGAATCTATCTATCATATACTGTTACCCATCACCATACTATCTGAGCAGCTTGCCCATAAAATCAGTAGCCAAAGCAAAGTCCATAGTGAGATCTTTGGCTCTTCTTGTTTTTGGGGATAAAATCTCTGATTGAGGTATCAGTGCATTTGTTCTTTTGCTTTTTGTTTGTTTGTCAGATTTTTAGCATTTTTTGGGGGGGGTTAACTGGTTGGTTGGTGGTTTGTTTTGTTTCTTTGTTCCAGGAAGTTGTGGAGGTGGGAAAGCCTGGGGAGGTGGTGAGTGTCTTGTTTGACAGGATTTTCAATGTTTGTCCTCCCTTGGAAGTGCCACTGTGTCATCTCTTTGATGGGGTTTTCTGAGCGAGCTGAAGGTTCGCTCCCCACAATGATCAAAGGGTGCAAAAGTGGTTTCTGCTTGGCTGAGTTCCTGATGAAATGATTATGTATCGACTGTTGGGGTATTATTGTAATATTAATGATGTTAGAGAAATAACAATCTCAGGTATCCGCAAAAAGAAAAGGAGGACTTGTGGCACCTTAGACTAAGGTGCCACAAGTCCTCCTTTTCTTTTTGCGAATACAGACTAACACGTCTGTTACTCTGAAATCTCAGGTATGCATCGTTTCTATTATTTTTACTATTGAATATGTAAAAACAGTGTCATTCTTGCTATGGTGAAAAGGGTGTTTTGAAGCGAAACTTTTTCCAGAGTTTCCTAAAGAAAACCTGACTCAGGATAATGAGGTCAAATTTGTATTCCATGGAAGCCACCAGGGTTTAGCCCATCACTTCAAGGAGATCAGGATTTGGCCTATATACACAACGGCAATAGCCTATATACACAAGGATTCAGATTTGGCTGACAGCACCCTGAAGAAAGTAAGTGTGACAGAGAGGTCAGGGTCTGATTTCCCAACTCAGCTAGACCAGCACCAATGCAGAGTAGACCCAATGACATCACACGTTTACTACTGATGCGGTTCTGGCCCAAAGTCACTGGGCAGCACTCAGTAGTGACATGAACACTGGTGTAAGCTTCTTGTCTGGGGTCATTTTGTTCTAACCTTGGTGTAAGAGGAAAAGGGCCATCACTTGCACTGATCTGGTGTTCCATACGCCTTCCCGTGTCGATCTACTCACATCCAAACTGAGAAAGGATCTCAGAAGCTGGCCAGTTATTAGTATTAGGATATCATCTTTGTGCATGGTTGTGTACACTACATATATGACAGAGAAAAGCAGAGTATGTGATTAGATAGAGAGACAGACAGGACCATTCCTTGTCCTAACACACAACCTCATTTCGTCGTAATGATAGATTTCTATTTGATTGTGAATTATGTTAGCTAGCTAGATAATGAATAATCTATGGAAATTATTGTGCAAATTATTGTGCTTCTTTTCCTGTTAACGATTGTCTATGTCCAGATCATGATTTTCTCATAAGGACTCCTTATTAAACATTATTTAACAAAGATTTTTATGGCTGTCTCTTATTCTAGCTGTTATTTACAAACAGTTTGTCCTAAAATACTCGGTGTTTGACCTTTGAGCTGTTTTGACAGGATACATTTTTAACATGCTCTCTTTTGCTTCTGTGAACAAGTGAAAGTATCACACTGGGGATCCTTAAAAATCAAGGAGCCAGCTTATTGATAAGCTTATTGCCAGCAGGAGAGTGGGGTGGGGGGAGGTATTTTTTCATGCTTTGTGTGTAAAAAAGATCTTCTACACTTTCCACAGTATGCATCCGATGAAGTGAGCTGTAGCTCACGAAAGCTTAAGCTCAAATAAATTGGTTGGTCTCTAAGGTGCCACAAGTACTCCTTTTCTTTTTGCGAATACAGACTAACACGGCTGTTACTCTGAAATCTCCACTTCTGGGGTCTGAATTATTAACATAAACTAACAATTTTATCTCAAAGCCAGATTCTCTGGGCCTTCTTCTCCAGAGTCACCAGTCCATTCCGACTCTTCATCATCAACCTGTCTCTCCTGGACATCCTGCTCACCAGCATGCTCATCACCAAGATGTTGACCAATATGGTGAGCATTTGGAAGACCAGTTCCTTCCCTAGCTTCCATGCAAGTGCCATTGTGTGCACTCACCAAAACCCCATCCCATTTGCCTAAATGTCACTGTTTCCATGAACGTTTCTGTCTGCATTGCTGGAATATTCACATGGGGCCATCAACTCAGCTGAATCACATTCCCTGAAAAAGCAATGTAACTATTCACACAAAAAAGATTTAGCTGTATATACATTCAGTTTTTCCAGTGATACAGAGTAGGAGGTTACTCCCGCTTCCAGCAGAGGTAAATCACAGGGTAGCTCACAAGTAGAGCTGGATGGAAAATTTCTGATGAAACAGAGTTTTTTCCAAAAATGCTGATTCATAGAACCCAAAATAATTCACAGAACATCTCAGGTTTGATGAACTTTCAGGGAAGCAAGGTCAGATTGGCAATGGAGCCCTTCCTGCCAAGCTGACCTGCTAAGAAGCAGGAAGTTTGAAGATCCTGGTTTGGGTTCCCAGGGGCCATGGCTCTAGGGCAGTCTCAGCATGCAGACAGCCCTGGCCCAGAAGTACCAGGGCTTCCAGACTTCCGGCCCAGCTGGCTTCCCAAAATGGCCACTGAGTCTCATAGTCTGGGCAACCAGCTGGCCTGGGAGCCTGGAATCACCTGTTGAGTGAAACTCACCTTCTGCTCCTATTAGCAGCCGTGAAACTGACAAGAATGTCAATTTTACTCAGCAGATGCCCGGGTCCTGTGGAGCAAATTTTGTTTCTGAAGCACCATGTGTTGGTGTTTCTAAAACATCCTCCCCCCCAGAGTTTTCAGTTAGAGGGAAATTTTGAAATAGCAACATTTCCCAGGAAGAAGAAATCCCATGTTTTGGCCAGCCCTGCTTTCAAGCTTTGTTTGTTGTTATGTTATGCTGTATATTTCAATAAATATTGACATTCATTCATCACCTATCAGAGCAACCTCCCAGCCAAACAACATTAACATCCCTGGCAGTTAGGCCTCGTTGGAAAACATCAAGGTACAGTGTCCCTCCTCTCACCCTAATTTAGACACCAGGGCAACAATAATCTGTTGAGGCACCTGAATAAACCAATGATGCTTCATTGACACTGGAATTGTCTTCTGAAGCTGAAAACCAAGTCTGTTGACCTTCAGGATGTGCTGCTGGCCTACCTATTCTCCCAAGCTTTCCTTGAGGGCTTGGCTGGGTTGATGGGAAAATTATATGGAAGTTTCACTGGTTGAGGAGGGAGAATGTTAAGGTCAATGAATGGGGAATGATCTCCTGGTCAGTGAAAAGGGAAGAAGTCCAGTTTGGTTAAGGTGAATTGTATGGATTGTGAATAGGGAATAAGGAGGAGGGAAGGTCTGTGATTGTTGTCAAGTGCAGAAGACTATGCGTGATGAAGCGCAAAGAGGTCTATGGCTGGTTCTGCTGGAGAATGTTTTGGTGGGTGAATGGAGGATAATCTTATCATTAGTAGAGGGCAGAGGAGTCTATGGGTCGTGAAGGACTGATTTGCCTGGTTAGTGGAGAGTAGAGAAGTCTACAGCTGGTTGAAGGAGGAGAATGTTCTAGTTGATTGATGGGGGAAATTTTGCAGTTGGTTAATGGTGAAAAATTAGTCGGTTAATGGGAGAGTTTTATACTGAAGGAAGGAGAATGTTACCCAGGATGAATGGGTGAGGATTTGGTGGGCCAAGTCAGTGTATTTTGCATATATTCTTACAATACTGGTAAGAGGTCTAGTGTTTGAGCTTTCTTAGCAGTCCAAATGAACAAATATTTCTGTCACTTGATTTTACGGCATTTCATATCTGGGAACTTGCAAGGAGTCTCCGGACTTGGAGCTGTGGGTCTTGCGAGGAACAGCACAAATTCAGCTCTTCTGTAAACTGGCAGGGCAATGTTAACTACATTAAGGTTGTGCCCTCCGACACCAGGGCTGGATTTGGCTCACTGAGTGTTACAACACTGGTAGTACCCCATTTCAATAGAGGGGGGAGTCGTTCTTCCACTCTTGCTGGCTTCTTTCAATAATTAGGATTCTGGGACCTGATGTGTCAGTGACTTCAGACACCACACTGATGAATGGAGTAGAGTGAGAGATCATCATTGACAAAGGCTTGCAAAGGGAAAGGATCCAGAGCCCTTGTCCTCGAATTATAACATTCATAAACCAGTCGGAGAACACTTCAATCTCTCTGGTCACGCAATCACAGACATGAGGGTCGCTATCTTAAAGCAAAAAAACTTCAAATCCAGACTCCAGCGAGAAACTGCTGAATTGGAATTCATTTGCAAATTGGATACTATTAATTTGGGCTTGAATAGAGACTGGGAGTGGCTAAGTCATTATGCAAGGTAGCCTATCTCCCCTTGTTTTTTTCCTACAACCCCCCCCCCCCCCCAAGACGTTCTGGTTAAACTTGGATTTATGCTGGAAATGGCCCACCTTGATTGCTGTGCACATTGTAAGGAGAGTGGTCAGTGTGGATGAGCTATTGCCAGCAGGAGAGTGAGTTTGTGTGTGTGGTTTTTGGAGGGGGGTGTGTGTGGGGGGGGTGAGAAAACCTGGATTAGTGCTGGAAATGACCCACCTTGATTATCATGCGCATTATTAAGAGAGGTTTCAAAGAGGGATGGGCTATTACCAGCAGGAGAGTGAGTTTGTATGTGTGTGTGTGTGGGGGAAGGGTGAGAAAACCTGGATTTGTGCTGGAAATGGCTCTACTTGATGATCACTTTAGATAAGCTGTTACCAGCAGGAGAGTGGGGTGGGAGGAAGTTTTGTTTCATGGTCTCTGTGTGTATATAATGTCTTCTGCAGTTTCCACGATATGCTATGCATCCGATGAAGTGAGCTGTAGCTCACGAAAGCTCATGCTCAAATAAACTGGTTAGTCTCTAAGGTGCCACAAGTACTCCTTTTCTTTTTACGAATACAGACTAACACGGCTGTTACTCTGAAACTTGTCCTCGTTGTTAGTGTTAGGGGTATTCTGAAGTGAGGCTCCCACAATCACGCCATTTGAAGCTGTTCCACTCTGGATAAATAATTGTTATTTTTTTCTGATTTCTTTATGGTGGCCTGTATGAAATGCACTGGAGATCTTTGTCCAGTTCCCAGAGGATGTCTCCCCATGACACTAATATCAACATTACTGGCAATAATTTGCACCCTTGTGGTCCATTACTAAGGAAGCATGCAGGGATATGGAGAAGGGAATCTCATTTTATGTATGGAAAGGGTCCTTCCAGGGCAGTGTAGAGGCACATTTCCAGAGACTGTTGAGTGGGGGAAGATTGTACAGCTGCCACTTGGGCTCCTGTGTGCTCTCTTTTGTTCTACGACTGGAGGAGTGTTAACGGGACACTTCATCTTGAATAGTCCGTTGGAATATGTGCTAACTACTTATGCTAAACTATCTGTTCTGCCTCATATTTAGCTGTGACACTGTGGCCTTGTCTACATTACACAGTTTTGTCGACAAAAGGAGGATTGGGCCGAAAGAAACCTGATGAGGTTCAACAAGGACAAGTGCAGAGTTCTGCACTTAGGAAGAAAGAATCCCATGCACCCCTTCAGCTTGGGGACCGACTGGCTAAGCAGCAGTTCTACAGAAAAGGACCTGGGAATTACAGTCAACGAGAAGCTGGATATGAGTCAGCAGGGTGCCCTTGTTGCCAAGAAGGCCAATGGCATATTGGGCTGCATTAGTAGGAGCATTGCCAGCAGATGGAGGGAAGTGATTATTCCCCTCTATTCGGCACTGGTGAGGCCACACCTGGAGTATTGCATTCAGTTTTGGTCTCCCCACTATAGAATTATGTCAAGGTTCCTTCCCCACTCTGAACTCTAGGGTACAGATGTGCGGACCTGCATGAAAAACCCCCTAAGCTTATTCTTACCAGCTTAGGGTAAAAACTTCCGCAAGGTACAAACTTTGCCTTGTCCTTGAACCCTATGCTACCACCACCAAGCATGTTAAACAAAGAACAGGGAAAGAGCCCACTTGGAGATGTCTTCCCCCCAAAATATCCCTGCAAGCCCTATACCCCCTTTCCTGGGGAAGGCTTGATAAAAATCCTCACCAATTTGTACAGATGAACACAGACCCAAACCCTTGGATCTTAAGAACAATGGAAAAACAATCAGGTTCTTAAAAGAAGACTTTTAATTAAAGAAAAAGTAAAAGAATCATCTCTGTAAAAATCAGGATGGTAAATACCTTACAGGGTAATCAGATTCAAAACATAGAGAATCCCTCTAGGCAAAACCTTAAGTTACAAAAAGACACAAAAACAGGAATATACATTCCATTCAGCACAGCGTATTTTACCAGCCATTAAACAAAAGAAATCTAACACATTTCTAGCTAGATTACTTACTAACTTTTTACAGGAGTTCTGAGCTGCATTCCTGATCTGTTCCCCGCAAAAGCATCACACAGACAGACAGACCCTTTGTCTCCCCCCCTCCAGCTTTGAAAGTATCTTGCCTCCTCATTGGTCATTTTGGTCAGGTGCCAGCGAGGTTATCTTAGCTTCTTAACCCTTTACAGGTGAAAGGGTTTTGCCTCTGGCCAGGAGGGATTTTATAGCACTAGTGGACAGAAAGGTGGTTACCCTTCCCATTATATTTATGACAGAAAGGATGTGAACAAACTGGAGAGAGTTCAGCAGAAGGCAACGGAAATGATTAGGGGGCTGGGGCACATGACTTACGAGGACAGGCTGAGGGATCTGGGGTTATTTAGTCTGCAGAAGAGAAGAGTGAGGGGGGATTTGATAGAAGCCTTCAACTACCTGAAGGGGGGTTCCAAAGAGGATGGAGCTAGGCTGTTCTCAGTGATGGCAGATGACAGAACAAGGAGCAATGGTCTCAAATTGCAGTGGGGGAAGTCTAGGTTGGATATTAGGAAACACTATTTCACTAGGAGGGTGGTGAAGCACCGGAATGGGTTCTCTAGGGAGGTGGTGGAATCTCCATCCTTAGAGGTTTTTAAGGTCAGGCTTGACAAAGCCCTGGCTGGGATGATTTGATTGGGGATTGGTCCTGCTTTGAGCAGGGGGTTGGACTAGATGACCTCCTGAGGTCCCTTCCAACCCTGATATTCTATGATTCTAACCTGAACTATAACCGTAACAGTGCTGCTGCACCACTATAGTAACAGAGACAGTCCGTGGTCCAGGGAGCTCACAGTGAAAAGACAGGTCTACACTTAAAATGCTGCATCGGCGCAGCTGCGATGCTGTAGCACTTAACTGAAGATGCTCCTATGTGAGAGGCAGTAGCTATGTCAATGGGAGAAGCTCTCCCACCAACCTAGTGCTGTCTAAATTGGGGATTAGGTCAGTATAACTACATCACTCAGGGGTGTGGATTTTTCACATCCCTAAGTGATGTATTTATATCAATATAGGACTGTAGTGTAGACCTGGCTTAAGAGAACTGGTGGATGTGTGCAGGGGTGGTGCATGGGTTGGGGTGCATTCTCAGAGCTGGGAGCATGGGGTGGGGGGGTGGGGTGCACTGGCAATGTGGGGTGTAGCAGGGTTGGGTGGCACTGGCAGATCTGGGGGGTGCAGGGGACTGGGGTACATTGGTAGAGCTGTAGGGTGCAGGGAGTCGGGTGTGCACTGGCAGAGCTGGCGGTGCAGGGGTTGGGTGCAGTGACTGAGTTGAAGGTGCAGGGGTTGGGGCGCACTGCCAGAGCAAAGGGGTGCTATGCCTCCCTCATTTGATCCCCCACCTTTCTCCCCACCTACGAACCTTCCCCATTTATCCCCCTACCCATAACACTCTCCCCTTGCTGCAGTCCCAAACCCCTCTTCCCCCTTTCCCCTACTTCTCTGCCCCCTAATTACCCCTCCCCTCTCAGGAAGCATGAACATGTCTAATTTGTCACCCAAAAGCTTTGATTACATTCCTCCCCTCACAAAAAAAAAAAAAAATTGCCACCCAGGACTCAAACTATAACAACTTCCTGCCATTCAGCCCAAAACTACTCTTGTCTTAGGTGAGGGCTTTTGGTTAACTAATTGTTAGTTATGTTAATTGAAGGGTGAGTTCACAGCCATCAATCACAATGAGGTCTGTGATTGATCTAGTCATTAGTGTCTTGCAGTTTAACAGTATAAGGCAGCAGAAGGAAAATGGGAGTTATGGAGGGGCTTATAACTCTGGAAGTCCTTAGCCAAATGACAACAAATTTGGAACTCTAATGACACGCCATGCCTGCCTGAGGCACACCAAATTTCAGAGCAATCCGAGTAACCATTCAGCTTTTAGTGCACTTACAAAAAAAATGAGCTTTAATGAGCTACAGAATGGAAAGGAAAGGAAACCCTCTAGCCCTCCTTCTGTACTGGCACAAGCACACAGTAAAATGTGCACATTTTCTTAAATTTCATTCTCAATTTGAGTCCCCCAAAGATTTAGTGGGGGCCATGCACTACATTGGGTAAAACTCAACAGCTTGAGACCATTTTGACCAACATCACATTAATAGTTTGATCTCTAGCTCTAAGCAAAATGAACAAACCTAGAAACTTTTAACTGGGCTTATACCTCCACAACCCTTAGCTCAGGTGACCCAAATTTGGGGTCATTAACCCTACCCTGCACCCTCCTAAGGCACATTAAATGTCAAAGAACTTTGACTAAGAGTATCATTTTTTTAAAGAAAGGTGGAATTTTAAGCAGAAGTCCTGGCGCAAACTTCACTATAGGGGTGTTGCTGTGTAGTAATAATATTCATCAGTTCATTTACTGGCTGGGTACCCATCTCACAGGTTTCTATTAACAATGTTATTGGAATATTCCATGATCATTAAAATGATATTGTGATGTCCAGCAATGAAAATCTCAGATAAAGGAATAAACAATACGCTAAACATCACGGCACATATATTCAATCCGAGTAACCTGGCCTAGTTCCATAGCACTCTGCCAATTTACATCAGCTGAGGAACTGGTCTGATTGACTTCAGTGGGGCTGGGGCTGATTTACACAACAGCTGTTTGGGGATCTGGACCCTTTGACTCCAAGGCAGCCAGAGGTGATTTACAAAAACTGGGGCTCTGACCCATCCACTCCAGTGGTGCTATACTGATTTGAACTAGCTGGGGATCTGAACCATTGATTCCAATAGATCTAGGGCTGATTTATACCCACTGGGGATCTGGCCCTTTGTATTTCATTCTCTGACATGAATGTCTAGTGTGAATTTAACACTTTTAAACATTGCATTTGCAGCCAAAGGAGCCTTTTATTTTAGTGTTGTCTGCAAAAAGGAAAAAAAAAATGGAACTACTGAGAAAGAAAGAAAGAAAGAAAGAAAGAAAGCTGGGCCATTCATCCCAAGAGAAGTTGAAGATCAGATACAGAAAATCTCCACAACACAGAATTCCTCCAGAGTTCTGTCCCAAGTGGTAATGAATCACTCTGTCACCCCTACAAATTACCCTTGTAACTAATCTCAATGGATAAAGTACTAGGAAAGAGCAGACTGATTATGAACTTTTGACTCTTCTTTGGTTCAGTTTCACAGGCAAAGAATATGGATTGGAAACTGCATCATGGGCCAGATTCCCAGATGGTGTAAATGGATGTAGCTCCATGGAAGTAAATGAATCAGATCCCAACTGGTGTAAACAGCCCTTGCTACTCTGAAGTCAATGGAACTTTACACCATCAATTTACACCAGCTCAGGACCTGGTCCTTAGTTTTTAGTGTTTGTCTCTTAGTGAGGAACTTCAAGCAGCCAGGGCAGCCTGAGCTGTGGGTTCCTCTGGTGGCTGCATCCCAAGAGCTGCTGGTGCAATGCAGGAGAAAAACATCTCTGCTCACTCAGAGGTAATTATGTGGAGTTAATGAAGGAACAGGCAGGAAGGAACAGGAAGGAAGGGCAGGCCAGCTGAGACTCTGGTGCCACTAGGCTCTTAGCTATTGTAGGTCACATGTCTGTGCTACAAATTTATATTTTATTTTGCCATCCTGTGGGGACCCCCTTTGTGACTCAGCCCTGCCTTGTTTTTAGCCAAGGATCCTTCCAGGGATGTTGCCATCCTGTGAGATCCAGGGCAGGTACTGTTCCCACTCTGTGGGGTTAGGATCAGCTAGTGCAGGTTGTCAGGGTGGTTTGATCCAGAGGTGAGAGCAGACCTGGGCTCACAGCCCTAGAGACTGGAGTCAGCTATTTAGCCCCAGAACATGAACATCCTGGGTGTGACCGTATCTGAAGCTTGCACAAGCAGCATCAGCTCTAGAGCTGGGAGGGGCTTTCGGAAAGAGAGAGAACCAAACAATCCTGGCAGTGGATGCATAGATAGATAGATAGATTAGATAGATAGATAATCACCAATGATTCCTAACACTGCAAGATCAAATGCACTGCAAATTGGGATAAAGAAGAAAGGCAAGAGCATATTTGGATACGGACTGGCTAACCTAGTGAGGAGGGCTTTAAACTAGGTTCAACGGGGGCAGGTGACCAAAGCCCACAGGTAAGTCAAAAACATGGAGACCTGGGAGAAGTGTCGGAATCTGGGGGAAGCATGGGCTGCTATAGCAGAAATAAGGGAGAGACAAGACATAACTGGCGGAGGGAGAATCAAATCAGTATCTTAGATGTCTGTATACTAATGTGAGAAATATGGGGAATAAGCAGGAAGAACTCAAAATGCTAGTAAATAAAAACAACTATGACATAGCTGACATCATGGAGACTTGGTGGGATAATACACATGACTGGAATATTGGTATAGAAGGGTACAGTTGGTCAGGAAGGACAGGCAGGGAAAAACGGAGGAGGTGTTGCCTTATATATTAAAAATGTATACACTTGAACTGAAGTTGAGATGGAAATAGGAGACAGACTTGTTGAAAGTCTCTGGGTAAGGATAAAAGGGGTAAAAAACAAGGGCAATGTCATGGTAGGGGTCTACTACAGACCACCTAACCAGGTAGAAGAGGTGGATGAAGCTTTTTTTAAACAACTAACAAAATCATCCAAAGCACAGGACTTGGTGGTGATGGGGGACTTCAGCTACCCAGACATCTGTTGGGAAAATAACACAGCAGAGCACAGATTATCCAACAAGTTCTTGGAATGCATTGGAGACAATTTTTTATTTCAGAAGGTGGAGAAAGCTACTAGGGGAGAGGCTGTTCTAGATTTGATTTTGACAAATAGGGAGGAACTGGTTGAGAATTTGAAAGTGGAAGGTGTCTTGGGTGAAAGTGATCATGAAATGGTAGAGTTCATGATTCTAAGCAATGGTAGGAGGAAAAACAGTGTTGTGCTTAAAGTACTGCACAGGATCTTTTCAGGGGGAATAAGGCAAAGCACCACATTTATTGGTAATACCTGTATTAATCAATACTCTATCATATGCATGTGGTATATATTACACTCATGCACTCACATACACACACAAGCACACTCCATCTTGTTGTTGTTACCAACTAGTTGCTTCCCTTAACTTCACTGGCCAGGTGAATTAGATGTGGGAGGGGTGGAGCAGGGCTTCTGTCGATCCGGATCGATCCTCCGATGTTGACTTGGAGTCCTCTGCAAGACACCTCATATTTATAGCAGCTTCCCTGTCATGCAAATCTATGCCAAATACGAAATCTGTGTCTGTGTCCATTGGTCCTTTGTGCTGCTTCCTTCTGGGTGTTGTCTTAATGCTGCCACATTTATTTTCAAAGAGGGTATTTTCAAAAGAAGGTGATCGCTTCTAACTCCCAAGGCCTTCAATATGTCTGATCTTCTTTAGTGAGCCCACTTGACAAGTTTTATTGTTCTTGGGTCTGGCTTCCATCTCCTCTCCAACTGTTGCAGCTATCTGGAGGTGCTTGCCTTCCACGCCTTACCCATTCACACCTCGTTCATTCAACAGGTCAATTGATTAACGGGGGGGCGGGAGGGAGAGATCTTATTCTACTTCTAGCAAAAAGACATTTTTAACATTATACCAAGGCTCAATACAAAGTTTTCTATATAAGGATCTGATACAAAGTTGTAGGAAAATAGAGGCATAATACAAAGTCATATGAAAGTTATGTGAAGATGCTTAATGCAGAGATTTATCTACAACAGCACAATAAAGACAATGGATTTCAGGAAGGCAGACTTTTTAGCAAACTCAGGGAGTTGGTAGGTAAAATCCCATGGGAAACAAGTCTAAGGGGAAAAATAATAGAAGACAGTTGGCAGTTTTTCAAAGAGACATTATTAAGGGCACAAGAGCTAACTATCCCATTGTGTACGAAAGATAAGAAGTATGGCAAGAGACTACCCTGGCTTAACCAGGAGATCTTCAATGATCTAAAACTCAAAAAAGAGTCCTACAAAAAGTGAAAACTAGGTCAAATTACAAAGGATGAATATGAACAAATATCACAAGTGTGTAGGGACAAAATTAGAAAGGTCAAGGCACAAAACGAGATCAAACTAGCTGGGGACATAAAGGGTAAAAAGAAAACATTCTACAAATACATTAGAAGCAAGAGGAAGACTAAGGACAGGGTAGGCCCATTACTCAATGAGGGGGGAAAAACAAAAACAGAAAATGTGGAAATGGAGGAGGTGTTCAATGACTTCATTGTTTCAGTTTTCACCAAGAAGGTTGGTGGCGATTGGACGTCTAACATAGTGAATGCAGTGAAAATGAGGTAGGATCAGAGGCTAAGATAGGGAAAGAACAAGTTAAAAATTACTTAGACATATTAGATGTCTTCAAGTGACCAGGGCCTGATGAAATGCATCCTAGAATACTCAAGGAGCTGACTGAGGAGATATCTGAGCCATTAGTGATTATCTTTGAAAAGTCATGGAAGATGGGAGAGATTCCAGAAGACTGGAAAAGGGCAAATATAGTGCCCATCTATAAAAAGGGAAATAAGGATAATCCAGGGAATTACAGACCAGTCAGCTTAAATTCTGTACCCAGAAAGATAAAGGAGCAAATAATTAAGCGATCAATTTGCAAACATCTAGACAATAATGAGGTGATAAGTAACAGTCAGTATGGGTTTGTCAAGAACAAATCCTGTCAAACAACCTGATAGCTTTCTTTGACAGGGTAAAAAGCCGTGTGGATAGGGAAGAATCGATAGATGTGGTATATCTTGACTTTAGTAAGGCTTTTAATACTGTCTCGCATGACCTTCTCATAAACAAACTAGGGAAATACAACCTAGATGGAGCTACTATAAGGTGGGTGCATAACTGGTTGGAAAACTGTTCCCAGAGAGTAGTTATGAGTGGTTCAGTCATGCTGGAGGGGCGTAACGAGTGGGGTCCCACAGGGATCGGTTCTGGGTCTGGTTCTGTTCAATATCTTCATCAATGATTTAGATAATGGCATAGAGAGTACACTTATAAAGTTTGCAGATGATACCAAGCTGGGAGGGGTTGCAAGTGGATAGGGTTATAATTCAAAATTATCTGGACAAACTAGAGAAATGGTCTGAAGTAAATAGGATGAAATTCAATGAGGACAAATGCAAAGTTCTCCACTTAGGAAGGAACAATTAGTTGCACACATACACAATGGCAAATGACTGCCCAGGGAGGAGTACTGTGGAAAGGAATCTGGGAGTCATAGTGGATAACAAGCTAAATATGAGTCAAAAGTGCAACACTGTTACAAAAAAAGCAAATCTCATTCTGAGATGTTTTAGCAGGAGTGTTGTAAGCAAGACATGAGAAGTAATTCTTCTGCTCTACTCTGTGCTGATTAGGCCTCAACTGGAGTAGTGTGTCCAGTTCTGGGCGCCACATTTCAGGAAAGATGTGGACAAATTAGAGAAAGTCCAGAGAAAAGCAACAAAAATTATCAAAGGTCTAGAAAACATGACTTATGAGTGAAGATTGAAAAAAAAAAATGGTTCGTTTAGTCTGGAGAAGAGAAGACTGAGAGGGGACCTGATAACAGTTTTCAAGTACATAAAAGGTTGTTACAAGGAGGAGGGAGAGAAATTGTTCCTCTTAATCTCTGAGGATAGGACAAGAAGCAATGGTTTTAAATTGCAGCAAGGAAGGTTTAGGTTGGACATTAGGAAAAAACTTCCTAACTGTCAGAGTGGTTAAGCACTGGAATAAATTGCCTAGGGAGGTTGTGGTACCTCCTTCATTGGAGATTTTTAAGAGCAGGTTAGACAAACACCTGTCAGGGATAGTCTAGATCAGGGTGGGCAAACTACGGCCAGCGGGCCACATCTGGCCCACGGGACCATCCTGCCCAGCCCCTGAACTCACAGCCAGGGAGGCTAGCCCTGGCCCCTCCCCTGCTGTTCTCCCTCCCCCGCAACCACACTGCTGTGCAGGCAGCGCTCTGGGCGGTGGGGCAGAGCACTCCTGCGGGGGTCCTGGGGGACAGTCAGGGGACAGTGGGCAGAGATTTGGGGGGGCCAGTCAGTGGCCGGGGAACGGGGTGGGGAGGGTTGGATAAGCGTGGGAGTCCCGGGTGACCTGTCAGGGGGTGGGGGTGTGGATAGGGGTCGGGTCAGTTAGGGGACAGGGAACAGGGGGGGTTGGATAGGGGTTGGGGTGCTGGGGGGTTGGTTAGGGGCAGAGGGTCCCAGGGGGCAGTCAGGGGACAAAGAACAGTGGGGGTTGGATTGGGGCTGGGGTCCTGGGGGGGCGATTAGGGGCGGGCGTCTCGGGAGGGGGCGGTCAGGGAACAAGGAGCAGGGGGGTTGGATGGGTCGGGGATTCTGAGGGGGGCAGTCAGGGGGCTGGAAGTGGGAGAGGGCGGATAGGGGCAGGGGTCAGGCTGTTTGAGGAGGCACAGCCTCCCCTACCCTGCCCTCCATACAGTTTTGCAACTACCATGTGGCCCTTGGGCCAAAAAGTTTGCCCACCTCTGGTCTAGATAATACTTAGTCCTGCCATGAGTGCAGGGGACTGGACTAGATGATCTCTCGAGGTCCCTTCCACTTCTATGATTCTATGAGTCTATGAAAGTAAGTTTTCTATTTCAATTAAATATGTTAGAGTATTAATGTACAGGGAAAATTTAATATCAGAAATATGAATTGTCATTAGAACTCTTTGAGACTTTAACTATCAAATTATGCAGACATCTAGAGATCAGATTTTTTTAAAAAAATTTCATCAGAAAAAATTGACTTTTCATTGAGGTTGTGAGAACCAAACAATTTCAGCCTAAATCTGGGCAAACTTTTTGGCCCAAGGGCCACATGGGGGTTGCAAAACTGTATGGAAGGCCGGGCAGGAGAGGCTGTGGTGGAGCCAAGAGCAGAACCCAAGTCTCCTGACTGCCACTGACCTACACAATACAGAGATAAAGTCACAGAGGGAAACAATACAACCTAGCAGTAACTGAGCGACTCTACTAGCCCATCATCGCCCAGAGATGGAAATGCAGCTACAATGTGGTGCCATAAATCAATGTGTAAACAGGCAGCAGGCCATCTGTGTGGTATTGGGGTGGAATCATCACAGACGAGCTGCCATGTGGGACTCCGGATGAGTCTACACCGCATTTCCCAGAAAAGTGGGAATCAGACTGTGTGGGCATTTTAGTTGGTGTCTGTAGCAATAGGGGCACAATGTTGGCTAACATTCTTGGATTTGGGTTGTGTTTTGTTCCATCCTCCATACTGCATTTGATCAAGCCACATATTAGGCCAGATCCTCAGATGGAGTAAACTGACCCCAGCTACATTGACTTTAAGGGAGCGATGCCAATTTACACTCCCGTGATAACGCACCAGAGTTGTGCTCTGGTTGTGAGCAGTGAGGAGCCCTCACTACTCCAGTCAATAGAAGTGATGAATGCTGTGCACCTTTGACATTTACATAATGAGATATTATGGAGAGGGGAATCGGAGTCATTCCCTCTCTCACTATAATCCTGGCCATTTTCCTTGTCTTTCCCTCCACAGGCAGGACACGATGAACTAAGAAAGAAAATGTCCAACCAAACCAACATAACTGAGTTCCTTCTCCTGGGATTCTCTGACATTCGGGAGCTGCAGATTTTGCACTTTGTGGTGTTTCTAGTGCTTTACCTGGCAGTCCTGACAGGGAATCTTCTCATCATCATAGTCATAGCTCTTGACCACCACCTTCACAGCCCCATGTACTTCTTCCTGATGAATTTGTCCATCCTGGACCTTGGTACCATCTCTGTCACCATCCCCAAGTCCATGGCTAATTCCCTCATGAACACCAGGTCCATTTCCTATTCTGGATGTGTTGCCCAAGTCTTTTTCCTCGTCTTCTTTGCTGTAGCCAACTTCGCCTTACTCACCATCATGGCATACGATCGATACGTCGCCATCTGCAAACCACTGCACTATGAGACTATAATGAACAGGAGAGCTTGTGTCCAAATGGCAGCCAGTGCCTGGATCGGTGTAACTATCTATTCTTCACTGCACACCAGGAACACATTTGCAATCTCCTTCTGTGGAGGCAACATGGTGGATCAGTTCTTCTGTGAAATCCCTCAGCTACTTAAGCTCGCCTGCTCTGACACATACCTTGGTGAAGTTGAGGTACTCATCTTGAGTGCATGCTTAGGCTCAAGCTGTTTTGTTTTTTTAATTGTGTCATATACTCAGATCTTGCAAACAGTGCTGAGAATCCCCTCTGAGCAGAGTAGGCATAAAGCCCTATCCACCTGCCTCCCTCACCTCATTGTGGTTTCCTTGTTTGTTTCCACTGGCATCTTTGCATATCTGAAACCCACCTCCAGCTCTCCATCAGGTCTGGATCTCATGGTGGCTGTTCTTTATTCCGTGCTGCCGCCAGTGATGAATCCGATCATCTACAGCATGAGGAACAAGGAAATCAAAGCTTCCCTGAGGAAACTGACTGGGTGGAGATTATTCACAAAGAATAAAATGTCTATATTTCTCTTATGAACATGGTTTTATCTGTGTTTCTTTACAAACACAATCAATTGATGATACTCTGTTATTGTCCCCATAAGAATATGGTGTGTGATTTTTTTATGCAAAATGCTGTATTTATAGTGGTAAATCCACACTTGCTCCACTAAATCAATGGAGTTATTATAGGTTTATATCAGTGTAAGTAAGTTACCCATTAACACGTCTCCAGTCATAGGGAAGGAGGCAGGGGATGGGGTTGTTAGTGGATTACAGATTGTTGTAATAAGCCATAAATCCAGTGTCTCTATTCAGTCCATGATTTTTAGGATCTAGCAAAGTTATGAATTTAAGCTCCCAGGCTCATCCCTTGAAGGTGTTGTGCAAGTTTCCTCTGGGAGAAGGACTGAGAGATCAGATATAGAATGATCACTTTATGAAAAGTGTTCACTCACAGGCAATAGGGTGTTTTTGTCTGTTATCATTTTCCTGTGTGAGTTCTTTCGAGAGCGTAGTGATTGTCTGGTTTCACCCACATAATTGTTATTGAGGCATTTAGTGCACTGGATGAGGCATACCACGTTGTGATAGGCATGTGTAGGACCCATGGATCTTGACAGGTGTTTTGTGGGGGGCGCTGATCATCACAGCAGTGGAGATATGTCTGCAGGTTTTGTATCTGTTGTTCTGGTAAGGTCTGGTGTCGCTTTGAGTTGGTGTGTCCTGGTCTGTGAGGAGCTTGCTTCTGAGGATGAGCTTGGAGAGGTTGGAAGGCTGTTTGAAGGCCAGAACAGGGAGTTCTGGAAGTATTTCTTTCAGGACGTGGTCCCTATTGAGTATGGTTTGTAACTGTCTGATGATACCCTGTGTCGTCAACAGGCCAATTCACCTTGAATGGTCCCTTGAAATATGTGTTAACTACTTACACTAAACAATCTGTTCCAATTTTTATTTAGCTGTAACACCCTGAGTACATTTCCTAGAACTGAAGAAGAGCGCTGTGTAAACTTAAAAGCTTGTCTCTCTCACCAACAGAAGTTGAGGAATAAAAGATCTTACCTCATTCACCTTGTCTCTCTAGTATCCTGGGACCAACATGGCTAAAACACCACTGCATAAATCAATGTTGTGTCATTCTTGCTGTTGTTGAACGGCTTATTTAAGAGGAAGGTTTTGCAATGTTTCCTAAAGACAATCAGACTCTGGATAACAAGGCCAAATTTTGATCCCCATTGAAGTAACTGGAATTTAGCCACTCACTTCAAAGGAATCATGATTTGGTCAATGGTCTGTACACACAAGGATCCAAGTGGGGCTAAAGGCAGCCTGGAGAAAGTGAATGCAACAGACATGTAAGGGTGAGATTCCCATCTCAGCTAAACCAGAGCTAATGCAGAGTAGCTCAATTTGCATCACCAGTTTACTACTGACAAGTTCTTGGACCAAAGACATGGGACTAAGTTCAGTAGTAACATAAACACTGGTGCAAGTTATTTGGCTGGGGTAGTTTTGTTATAATTTCGTGTAAATGGAAAAATGCCATTACATGCTGTCATAAAAATAAAGGGAAGGGTAACCACCTTTCTGTATACAGTGCTATAAAATCCCTCCTGGCCAGAGGCAAAACCTTTCACCTGTAAAGAGTTAAGAAGCTAAGATAACCTCGCTGGCACCTGACCAAAATGACCAATGAGAAGACAAGATACTTTTAAAGCTGGAGGGGGGGAGGAACGAAGGGTCTGTCTGTCTGTCTGTTTGATGCTTTTGCCAGGAACAGATCAGGAATGCAGCTCAGAAACTCTGTAAAGTTAGTAAGTAATCTAGCTAGAAATGCGTTAGATTTCCTTTTGTTAAATGGCGGGTAAAATAGCTGTGCTGAATGGAATGTATATTCCTGTTTTTGTGTCTTTTTGTAACTTAAGGTTTTGCCTAGAGGGATTCTCTATGTTTTGAATCTGATTACCCTGTAAGGTATTTACCATCCTGATTTTACAGAGGTGATTCTTTTATCTTTTCTTTAATTAAAAGTCTTCTTTTAAGAACCTGATTGATTTTTCATTGTTCTTAAGATCCAAGGGTTTGGGTCTGTGTTCACCTGTACAAATTGGTGAGGATTTTTATCAAGCCTTCCCCAGGAAAGGGGGTGTAGGGCTTGGGGGACATTTTGGGGGAAGACGTCTCCAAGTGGGCTCTTTCCCTGTTCTTTGTTTAATACGTTTGGTGATGGCAGCATAGGGTTCAAGGACAAGGCAAAGTTTGTACCTTGGGGAAGTTTTTAACCTAAGCTGGTAAGAATAAGCTGAGGGGGTCTTTCATGCAGGTCCCCCCATCTGTACCCAAGAGTTCAGGGTGGGGAAGGAACTTTGACACATGCACTGATCTGGTATTCCATATGCCATCCAGTGTAAATCTAGTCACCTCCAAACTGAGAAAGGATCTCAGAAGTTGGCCTTTTATTACTATTAGAATACTATCTTTGTGCGTGGTTGTGTACACTACACATACGATAGACAAAGGCAGAGTCTGAGATTAGATAGGCAGAGAGAGAGGACCATTCTTTGTCCTAACACGCAACCTAATTGTGTCATAATGATAGATTTCTCTTTGATTGTGAACTGTTAGATAGATAGATAATGAATAATTTATGGAAATTATTGTGACTCATTTCCTATTCAAGACTATGCCCAGAGCATGATTTTCTTATAAAGATTAATTATTAAACATTTACCAAAGAATTTCTCTGACAGTATCTTACTCCACAGCTCATCTACACAGTTCATCCTAAGTACTCAGCATTTGAACTTTGAGCTGTTTCGACTGGATATATTTTTAACATGCTCTGTTTCCCTTCCCTGAGCGGATCAGTTGAACTGTCACACACAGGTTCCTTAAAAAGGAAGGGGCCAGTCCTCAGCTGGAGTAAATTGTTATATCTCCATTGAAGTCAACAAAGCTCTGAGAATTTACACGACCTCAGGATCTTTTCTAAACACACATGGTTGTGAATTTGAAACTCCCCTCCACTGAATATTCTGCACTAAGGCCCTGATCCAGCAAACCACTTCAGGACGTGCTTAATTTAAACACAGTAGTCCCATTGAAAACTGGAAGTTAATCTCATGCTTAAGTGTTTTGTTGGATTAGGGATAGGGCCAACTGGTCTCAGACTTGCCACTGCTTCAGTTTCTCCCCTTCCCCAATTAAACAAACTGCTACAATTGGTGCATTTAAATTTCTCTCTGCTTCTGGTGTCTGGTTATTGACATAAAATAAAAGTTTATCTCAAAGCCAGTCTCTCAAGGCTGTCTTCTCCAGGCTCACTAGACCATTACACCCATCCTGGACTCCTAATTCCCTCTGTGGGTTTTGTTCCTGCCCTGCAGTGCAGGTCACTCCAGCCAGTCCTCCCCTCTGGCTGCTATGGAGAGCTTCTTCCCAAGTCCTCTCTGACCCTGGGTCCCCTCTGGATCCCCTGCAGGAGACTCCCTGTGCCCTCTTCTAGTCTTTACCCTTGGATCAGGGCATCAGGTCCAGCTCTCTCTGCTCCTCAGATCTCTCTGAGCAGTGGTGCTCTGCCAGACCCATTCCAGACTCTGAGCTTCTCCAGACAGACCTCCCCTGAGTCTGTCCTACTCACTGGTGCCCCTTGCTCTGATGGATCAGGCTCCCTCCCATGATGCCTGGTCACCTGACCCGCCCACAGCCCCAAAATCAAGCCCATCATCTGGGACTGAATAACAGGGCACAGGTGTGGATGAGACCATCTCCCCTTAAAGGGCCAGTCCAACCTAAGACACTGGGATTTTCAACTGGGCCTAAGGTATTTAGGCATCCAATTCCTATTGACTTTCAGTGGGAGTTCTGCACATTAATCCCTGAGGCCCCTTTGAAAATCCCATCTCATTGCTTAAATGTCATTGATTCCAACAACTTTCCTGTCTGCATTGCCGGAATATTCACACAGGGGTCATGAACTCAGCTGAATCAAATTCTCTGAAAAAGTAACATTACGAGTCACCCAGGGATGACTTTGCTGTATTCAGTCAGTTCTTCCAATGATACAGGGTGGAGCTCACTCCAGCTTCTGGCAGAGACAATAACAGGGAGGTCACGTATCGAGCTAGATGGAAATTTTCCAGTGAAACAGAGTTTTGTCCAAAAATGCTGATTCATAGAACTCAAAGAGTCATAGAACTCAGGAACTTTGGGGTTCCATGAACTTTCAGTGAAGCAAAAGCAGGTTGGCCATGGAGCAGTGCCTGACTGCCAAGCTGGGGAGCCCGCTCTCTCAGGGTCCATGGCTTCAGGGCAGTGCTTCCAGGCTCCCCACCACAGAGTTGGGAGACTGAAAGCCCTGGGATCCCTGTCTCTGAGTGTGGCTCAGAAGCAGGGAGCCTGGGAATGCTGAGGACCTGTCTCGAGCCAGGGCTCTCAGGGCTTCCAAGCTCCCTACCCTGGACCTGGGAGCCTGTAATTCCTGGGATGGGCTCCCAGGTCAGTGGCTCTAGGGCTTCCTCGCCTTGTGGGCTGTAAGTGGGATTCTGGGACCTGGTGTGTCAGTTGCGTTAGACACCCCACTGATGCATGGAGCAGAGAGGGATCAACACTGACAAGGGTGTGCACTGAGAAAGGATGTAGTGCCAATGTCCACATCATCAGTGCTATGGGGTATTATCAGGAGGGGATTCCTGTCAATAAATAATTACACAGGCATTGGAGCAGGGGACTGAACCTTGGGTCTGCCACCTCCCAGGGGAGTGCTCTAACTACCAGGCTAGAGAGTCATTCTCGCGCTTGCTTTCTCTCTGTCCCAGTGACTCTTTACCTCTTTATCCAAAGTGGAACAGCTTTAACAGGACAGATTGAGGGCGCCCCATATCAGAATATCCTACAGCCCAGTGGTTAGAGCACTCACCTGAGAGGTAGCAGATCCCTCTTCAAATCCCTTTTCCTCATCAGGCAGAGGAGGGATTTGAACCAGGGATCTCCCATATCCCAGGTGAGTACCCTAACCACTGGTCTGACAGTTATGAGGGAGGGGTTCCTCCTTGTTGCAAAAAAATACCATATATGCCTGACCCTAGGAGAGGGTTCCCAATTGTGGATCATAAGCCAAGATGGACGCCTCCTGCCTGCCTGGACTGAGGCACCTTACACTGCAACAGGGGCACAGCTTAGCCCACACCCTTCTGGTTGGCATCTCACATTGGCTAACTTAGGTGCCTCTGGGCCCCGCATGCTGGCTTGTGTGGATCCCGTTGTTAGGCACCTGTTTCTCCCTTCACTGAATAGGGAGCCTGGGCCACTAACTGAGGCTTTGTCAATGCCAATGATTTTAGAACATGGAAGGGCCAGATTTTTAAAGGTATGTAGGTGCCTGGTGGGATTTTCAAAAGCAGGAGTTTGGGGGCTGAGACAGATCAATTTGTTCACACAGCTCAATTTGCTTCCCAGTTGGGTATAAGTTAAAGGTTATTCCATTTGCTGGATATCTGACAGTCCATGGTAGCTGAGCACCTTTGAAAATTAAGCCCCTTTGAAAATGCCAGCTGAAGGCTTTGAGAAGTAGAAATTTACCCAGCCTCAAAATTTACAGTTGGCCACTCTTTCATCATTGGCCAAACAAAAACAACAGAAACAACCAGGCCTGAGCTTTGGAGTGTTCAACGCCTAGCCTTGCATTCATTGCTGCCTGCACAGGGACCATTCACCCCCTAGGCCACTAGTGGCAATGTTTTGGCACAAGCATCTAAGCGTATGTCTACACTACGAAATTAGGTTGAATTTATAGAAGTCGGTTTTGTAGAAAGCATTTTTATACAGTCAATTGTGTGTGTCCCCACACAAATGCTCTAAGTGCCTGTAGTCAGCGGAGTGTGTCCACAGTACCGAGGCAACCGTCGACTTCCGGAGCGTTGCACTGTGGGTAGCTATCCCACAGTTCCCGCAGTCTCTGCTGCCCATTTGAATTCTGGGTAGAAATCCCAGTGCCTGATGGGGCTAAAACATTGCCGCGGGTGGTTCTGGGTACATATTGTCAGGCCCCGCTTCCCTCCCTCCTTCCGTGAAAGCAAGGGCAGACAATCGTTTTGCTCCTCTTTTCTTGAGTTATCTGTGCAGACGCCATACCACGGCAAGCATGGAGCCCGCTCAGGTAACCATCACTGTATGTCTCCTGGGTGCTGGCAGACGTGGTACTGCATTGCTACACAGCAGCAGCTTATTGCCTTTTGGCAGCAGACAGTGCGTGTGACTGGTAGCCATTGTCGACGTAGTTCAGGGTGCTCTTTTAACCGACCTTGATGAGGTCAGGGGCGCCTGGGCAAACATGGGAGTGACTCAGCGAGGTCGTTTCCCTTTTAAGTTTTGTCTCATGGCGATTGAGTCCTACCAGCAGTGCACTGTCTTTTAATCAGCAGCCAGCAGAAGACGACGGCCAGCAGTCATACTGCACAGTCTTCTGCCAAGCACCCAGGAGATGATGATGGCTAGCGGTCATGCTGCACAGTCTGCTGCCAAGCACCCAGGAGATGACGATGGCTAGTGGTCATACTGCACAGTCTTCTGCCGAGCACCCAGGAGATGATGATGGCTAGCGGTCATGCTGCACAGTCTGCTGCCAGCAAGATGTATAAAGATAGATGAAGGGGCTCAAAACAAGAAATAGACCAGATTTGTTTTGTATTCATTTTCTCCTCCCTCCCTCTGTGAAATCAATGGACTGCTAAACCCAGTTTTGAGTTCTATCCTTGAGGTTTTAAGTTCTGACCTTGAGGGGGCCATTCAGTTTCTCGCAAAGCCACCCCCTTTGTTGATTTTAATTCCCTGTAAGCCAACCCTGTAAGCCATGTCATCAGTCACCCCCTCCCTTCATCGGGGCAACTGCAGACAATCGTTCCGCGCCTTTTTTCTGTGCAGACGCCATACCACGGCAAGCATGGAGCCCGCTCAGATCACTTTGGCAATTAGGAGCACATTAAACACCACATGCATTATCCAGCAGTATATGCAGCACCAGAACCTGGCAAAGCGAAAGCGGGCGAGGAGGCGACATCAGCGCGGTGATGAGAGTCATGAGGACATGGACACAGACTTCTCTCAAAGCACGGGCCCTGGCAGCGTGGGCAAAACTTTAAAACTTATTGAATGCCAGCCTTCTGTTGCTTGGGCAATCCTCTGGGATGGAATGGCTGGGTGGCCGGAGGCCCCCCCACCGCATTCTTGGGCGTCTGGGTGAGGAGCTATGAAACTTGGGGAGAAGGGCAGTTGGTTACACAGGGGCTGTAGCGGTGGTCTGTGCTCCTCTGCCTTTCCTGCACCTCAACCATATGCTGGAGCATATTAGTTTGATCCTCCAGCAGCCTCAGCATTGAATCCTGCCTCCTCTCATCATGCTACCACCACCTTTCAGCTTCAGACCTCTCTTCAGCCCACCACTTACTCTCTTCAGCCCGCTATCTCTCCTCCTGGTCGTTTTGTGCTTTCCTGCACTCTGACATTGTCTGCCTCCACGCACTCGTCTGTGCTCTGTCAGTGTGGGAGGACAGCATGAGCTCAGAGAACATTTCATCGCGAGTGCGTTTTTTTCACCGTCTAATCTTCGCTAGCCTCTGGGAAGAAGAAGATCCTGTGATCCTTGAAACATATGCAGCTGGTGGAGAAAAAAAAAGGGACAGTGGTATTTAAAAAGACACATTTTATAGAACAATGGGTACACTCTTTCACGGTAAACCTTGCTGTTAACATTACATACATAGCACATGTGCTTTCATTCCAAGGTCGCATTTTGCCTCCCCCCACCGCGTGGCTACCCCCTCAACCCTCCCCCCTCCCAGTGGCTAACAGCGGGGAACATTTCTGTTCAGCCACAGGCAAACAGCCCAGCAGGAACGGGCACCTCTGAGTGTCCCCTGAAGAAAAGCACCCTATTTCAACCAGGTGACCATGAATGATATCTCACTCTCCTGAGGATAACACAGAGAGATAAAGAATGGATGTTGTTTGAACGCCAGCAAACATACACTGCGATGCTTTGTTGTACAATGATTCCCGAGTGCGTGCTACTGGCCTGGAGTGGTAAAGTGTCCTACCATGGAGGACGCAATAAGGCTGCCCTCCCCAGAAACCTTTTGCAAAGGCTTTGGGAGTACATCCAGGAGAGCCGCGAATGCCAGGGCAAATTAATCCTTTCACAATCTTGCTTTTAAACTATGTATAGTATTTTAAAAGGTACACTCACCGGAGGTCCCTTCTCCGCCTGCTGGGTCCAGGAGGCAGCCTTGGGTGAGTTTGGGGGGTACTGGCTCCAGGTTCAGGGTGAGAAACAGTTCCTGGCTGTCGGGAAAACCGGTTTCTCCGCTTGCTTGCTGTGTGCTATCTACAACCTCATCATCATCATCGTCTTCTTCGTCGCCAAAACCTGCTTCCGTGTTGCCTCCATCTCCATTGAAGGAGTCAAACAACATGGCTGGGGTAGTGCTGGCTGAACCCCCTAAAATGGCATGCAGCTCATCATAGAAGCGGCATGTTTGGGGCTCTGACCCGGAGTGGCCGTTCGCCTCTCTGGTTTTCTGGTAGGCTTGCCTCAGCTCCTTAAGTTTCATGCGGCACTGCTTCGGGTCCCTGTTATGACATCTGTCCTTCATGCCCTGGGAGATTTTGACAAAGGTTTTGGCATTTCGAAAACTGGAACGGAGTTCTGATAGCACGGATTCCTCTCCCCATACAGTGATCAGATCCCGTACCTCCCGTTCAGTCCATGCTGGAGCTCTTTTGCGATTCTGGGACTCCGACATGGTCACCTCTGCTGACGAGCTCTACATGGTCACCTGCAGCTTGCCACGCTGGCCAAACAGGAAATGAGATTCAAAAGTTTGCGGTTCTTTTCCTGTCTACCTGGCCACTGCATCTGAGTTGAGAGTGCTGTCCAGAGTGGTCACAATGGAGCACTCTGGGATAGCTCCCGGAGGCCAATACCATCGAATTGTGTCCACAGAACCCCAAATTCGACCCAGCAAGGCCGATTTAAGCGCTAATCCACTTGTCAGGGGTGGAGTAAGGAAATCGATTTTAAGAGCCCTTTAAGTCGAAAAAAGGGCTTCATTGTGTGGACGGGTGCAGGTTTACATCGATTTAACACTGCTAAATTCGACCTAAAGTCCTAGTGTAGACCAGGGCTAAGCTGTATGAACTGGATTGGGGATCTGTGTGCAGTTCATAAGAACGGCCATACTGGGTCAGATCAATGGTCCATCTAGCCCAGTATCCTGTCTCTCATAGCAGCCAGTGCCAGACGCTTCAGAGGGAATGAACAGAACAGGCAATCATTGAGTGATCCATTCCCTGATGTCCAGTCCCAGCTTTTGGCAGTCAGAGGTTTACGGAAACCCAGAGCATGGGGTTGCATCCCTTACAATCTTGGCTAATAGCTATTGATAGACCTATCCTCCATGAACTTATCTAATTCTTTTTTGAACCCCATTATAATTTTGGCCTTCACAACATCCCCTTGCAACAAGTTCCACAGGTAGACTGTGTGTTGTGTGAAGAAGTACTTTCTTTTGTTTGTGTTAAACCTGCTGCCTATTAATTTCATTGGGTGACCCCTGGTCCTTCTGTTATGTGAAGGTTAGAGTTAGAAAAAGTATAGAGAATGGCAACCAAAATGATTAGAGGTATGGAAGAGCTTCCATATGAGGAGAGAGTTAAAAGACTGAGCTTATTCAACTTAGAAAAGAGACGACAAAGAGAGGATATGACAGAGGTCTATAAAATCATGTATGGTGTGAAGAAAGTCTCCTTTTGGCTTTCTCTATGACTCTTTGAAGGACTCATTGAACTTTTGCCTCTGGGCCTCCGCTTTTGAGCTGTGCAGAGCTCTGGGGAGCGAGTCCTATAAGTCCGAAAATAGACATGGATAAGTCACCTTCCACAGCACCAGTCCTTTAATGTCAGTGAAGCTCAATGCTAGCTGCACACAGCTCATCTGCAGAGGGCAATAGATCTGAGCCGAGCTCTATCAGATCAATCTAAGAGTGAGGGGAGAAAATACTCTTACATAGTTTAACCTTTGGCTTCTAGATACTCCAGTGGTGTTGACAATTGAGTTAGATAGATAATGACCAAAGAATCCTGGCGCTGGAGGATCAAATGCAACACAAGTTGGGGAAAAATCCACAATGACCTGCGCAGTAAGTTCACTATTTCAATTAAATATATTTGGGGATTAATATACAGAGTATATGTAAGACCTTCCATGTAAATTACATTTTGAACTCTGTAAGGCTTTTGCTATCTGTTTAGTCATACATCTAGATCCAGTCAGAAAAAAAAAATCAGTGGAAAATTTTGACTTTCCACCAGAAACCCAAAATGAGAAAAGTTTTGGAGACTTGGCAGCCAAAAACTATTTTTTTCAGCTGAAAACTCTTGAAAACTAAAAATTTTAATTTGAAAACAAAAGAAAACTGGGTTTTCCAATTTATAAAAAAAATAGTATCACAGACACTTTCCCAGACATTTTTGTTTAGTTTAAAATCCTGGTTTTGAAAACAAAAATTAGAACGAAAATTTCCAACTACCCCTTATTGGAAATGGAGTTGTTAGCAAGGGTGGGACACGTCAATAGTTTTGAATAATGCCATGATTTCCAACCCATTTGTGCTATTGCAACTGTGCTTATTTCTGTTTCAAAGGAATAGCAAGTAGATGATAAAAATTGAGTAACAAGCAAAGCTGGTAGCCTCAGAATGTGTTTTAAACCCACCAGCACCTTTCAATTTAGAGTCAGAGTTGAACTGGCCTGCTAATGTCTGGCTATCCTGACCCAACCCAAGAACCAAAAGAAGGTGAATGGGACCAGAACCCAGCTCTCCTATTCTAGCATCAGATCCTCTGCCCCACGCTGCTGCCAGCTAAACACCAATGCTCTTGACAGGGATACAGAAGATAGACACAGTAAGACACAGCCACTCCCCACATGAGCTCACAGTGCAACTAGACAAGGCAGGGAAAGGGAGAGTGGAATTATTAGAGATGATCTGGTGCTCAGTGCACTGGGCGTGTCCGTGTCATGTTTCCATGGGGCAAGGGAATCACACGGTGTTGGTGTTGCACTTCACACTGGGAACACATTTGCGTTAACCTTCTGTGGAGGCAACATGGTGGATCAGTTCTTCTGTGAAATCCCCCAGCTACTCAAGCTCGCTTGCTCTGACTCATATCTCAATGAATTTGGGGTTATTTCCTTTTTTTGCATGTTTAACTATCAGCTGCTTTGTTTTAATAGTTGTGTCATATGTTCAGATCTTCACCACGGTGCTGAGAATCCCCTCTGAGCGGGGCTGGCATAAAGCCATCTCCACCTGCCTCCCTCACCTCATTGTGGTCTCCTTGTTTGTTTGCACTTGCCTCTTTGCCTACGTGAAGCCACCCTCCAGATGTCTATCAGGTCTGGATCTTGTGGTGGGTGTGCTCTATTCTGTGGTGCCACCAATCATGAATCCAATCATCTACAGCATGAGGAACAAGGGAATTAAAGGTGCTCTGAGGAAACTGACTCGGTGAACATTATTAACCAAGAATAAAATTTCCAGATTTCTCCCATTACCATGGCTTCACTCTCTGTGTCTTTACAGATAGAATCAACTGAAGACAGTATTGTCTCCACAGGAATGTGATGTGCAATCTCTTTACGTAAAATGCTGTATTCAGAGTGGTAATGATCCAAACTCAGTTAACTAAAGTTAATGGAGTTACTTTGGGCTTACATCAGTTAAATTAGTTAAGAATCTATCTATCTATCTATCTATCTATTGCAACAAACGAAAACAAAACCTTAGTTAACACAGAGTTAAGGTTGTCCCCCGGAAAAGGCAATAGCTGAAGCTGTATTGAATGGTAAAGGCAGATATTGGCACGCACACAGGAAGGAAATATGGGGCTGTCAGGCATACCTGTTCTGCCCCGCCCCTATTTTCCCCCAGTCACTGGTCATTCACTATCACTTCCCCCTTTGCAGTGTCCCACCCTTCCCCTCCACTCCGCTCCACTCCACTCCACTCCACCAAGCTACCACTCCTCTCCAAGTGACCCACCCACCCCATTTATCCCCCACTTTAATCACCACTCTGTCGTTACTCCCAAAACCCCTTGTTAGGGGAGCTTTTGACAACTAGCAAAATGCCCAGGCCACTGCCAGTAGCTGGAATCCTGATTATCTTGCTCATTGCTAAAAGCAGCTCTAAGACCTTTGTAGTAACCATAGCATAACTAGGCAAGCCAGAAGGGAGGGGGTTGAGCAACCACAAGACGTGAGCATGACCCTGCCTCCTTCCTGATAAGCTCTCGTTTGAAATTGCTGAAGTTTGCATCTTAGAAAAACAGGAAGTCTGGCTATAGTTTTGACTGCTGTTATGTGGAAATATAGCTGCAAGGCTAACAGCTCAAAATTGCTTGCTAACATTATTTTTTTTTTAAGTGACGTGTTTTGTAACACCTGCTTCTTGCTTAACGGTTGGTTTTGACTGGTAAGCTGTGTAACACTTGTAAGGATAAGAAGGGGACAAGATCTGGGTTAAGTGAACTCTGCTGTGAACCCGTCTTGAGTTCCCCAGCAGCAGACGGAAGGCTGGCCACTGTAAATCTGTCACTGGACACTCAAGGACCACTCCAGACCTTGGGGTAATTATAGTTTGGGGTGCTCTAACATAACCTGTTGCCTGTGTGTGTACGTGCTGGAGACTAAATAAAGTAAAAGCTTTAAGTGAAAGCACTCTTGTTTGCACTGTTTATCTCAATCACTTATCAGATGGATGCACTGTGTCCCCATTGATTTATTTCCTGACACTGCCTCGCAAGTTACTGAGAGCTTTGGGTTCAGAAAACCACCGGGTAACACCCTCTCCTGCTGTTCCCCCGCTCATCCTCCCCACCCAGCAGGAATGTGCATGTGTAAACTATTTTCATTCCAAAAATAGTTTCAGCACCTTCTAAATTTTCTGCTGTGCTCAGGTGCCGTTTCCGAAAATTAAAAACCCTTGGACAGAGGCAGATGCTGCCTGCTTTTAGTTTCAGATTTTGGCCCACCATTAGAGTCAAACTCAGATCCCGTTTGGGGCTCAGGTTTGATGGCCAGACCATTCCTCCTTCAGAAGCTTAGGTCCTGTGAGCCAGAGGTAGCATTCAACCAGTTCATGCTCTCTCCATACACACTGTAATCTGTTTAGCACCACACCAACCACTTCAAAGGCTGATTTGCCTAACTGGAAAGCTACACACTATGGCTAATAGAATTGTAACTTGATTTCCCCCAAAGGGCTGGTATCTGGCCTGCACTCTGGTGGGGTAACCATCAAGCACTGGAGACCCTGCTGTGAGGATCTGAGCCCCAAGTTAGAAGTAACTCCATTGCAGGCAATGGGGCTGACACGACCTATACTCAGTCAGGAGTAATTCAATGGGGCTGACTCCCGTCTCACCCCAGGGTAACTGAGTGGAGTTATGATGCAGTACAGCTGGTCTAAGGAAGAGGAGATTCAGGCCTTTTGACTCCAGCCCCCACCTTGTCCTCCATCCACTGAACCCCTCTTACCCTAGTCCCTGTGTATCTCCCTCCCTCTGTCTCACACAGCCCAGACCCCCCCAAACAAACACCCACAGTCCCTAATCCCCTTGTTCTCCACTCACAACCTTCCACTCCACAGCCCTTTCCAGCCCCTGTCCTTTGAGATTCCTCCTACCATGGGCCAGAGCCAAGTTCCCCACCCAGAGTTTGTGACTCAGCTTCCTCAGAGATCCCTGCTTAACCTCTCTGCCCACCGGTCCCCTCCTCTGCTCAGCCCCACTCCCCTGACATGGCCCCAGACCCAGGGAACAGCCCACCACCACTTTTCCCTTCCACCCCACCTCCAAACACCAGCCCATTCTCTCCTCCATCTTCCCATTGGCAAACCCAGGCCACCACTTTCTTCCTTCCCTACTCTCCTCCTTCCTCTGCCTGGCCCAGCTCCGCTCTTCTGAACAGTGACTCCAGGGTGGGCTCCGCCCAACCCTGCCCAATACACAGTTAAACTGGGGAACTCCCTGCCACAAGGTATCACTCAGACAAAGAGACCATCAAGGTGAATCATTGACAGGGATCACAAGAGCCTTCACATTTACATTAGATCAGAGAATGAATTAAACCACCATGGAGCAGGTCTCCCGCCAGCCACTAACTCACAGGGAACCTCCCTGACATGGAGGTCAGTGAAGAATTGTTAATTGGGGGGCACTGCCCCTCGCCCTACAGCAGCTGGTGCTGGTCCCTCCAGGAGTCACTACTCTGAGCAGGGCTGTTCCCAGGAGCCTGTGGAAAGAGACACTTTTAATCTCCATAAAGCTCTGTTGACTCTCAGGGCTAGATTCAGACACTTCAGGGCCATGCATGGGGTTCTGCCCCCTTGACCCTGTACCCCACATGGAGTGGCAGTGGTGGGGGCTCCTCAAAGAGAGGCTGGGACAGTGGCATGGGAACATCTGCTCCCTCCCAGAAGATCAGTAGGTCAGCCAGGGTCTGCAGCATTTGGGTTTGCTGCCTGAGAAGGCCCATTTTGTCCTGGTGCATCTCCCTCTCCTTTTCCTGCTGGGATTCCTGGGCCATTCTCCTGTTTGCTCCACACTTTTCCATGCCATCTGCCACGTCAGCCCTCCAGGCCCTCTGTTGCCGCACTGGCTTGGGGGATCTCACTGAACATGTCCTCCCTTGTCCTCGTCTTTCTCCTCCTCGTCAGGGTCAGGCCTTCTGTGGGTGCAGAGGGGGAACACCTCAAAGGACACCATGCTAGAAGCTGCTGATGAAAGAGACAGATGTATCATTTACAGTCACAGTGGAAAGGGAAAGGTAAGTTTCAAAACTACCTTCCCTTATTCCCATCAACACTTTTAAGAAGACATGCTTAGTGACACTGGAAGTTTTGGATCACCTTGGTACAACACCGCTTTCCACCTCCAGCCACGTGGAGTATGGCTTACTGGGGGGTGGGGGGAAGGATTTTCTGTTGCCCAAAGCTATAATATTTCAGGCCCCATTCCAGGGATATGATTATAGGGCAAGGGCACTGATTATTGGCACTATTTGTCACAGGCAGTGGTAGGGTGACCACCTTTTCAAAAGGCAAAAGCGGGACACATGCACGCGCCCCGCCCCTCCTCTTCCCCTGAGCCCGCACCCCCCTGCTCCTCCTCTTCTCCCAAGGCCCCACCCCCTAGCCAGGCCAGAAGTGAGAGCCAGCCCATGGTAAGAGCCACCCCGGGAGCCCGGGCCACTGTGGGGAGCCCCAGACCCTCTGCCTGCTCTGGGTGGGATGCCCGAGAGCAGCCTCCAGCCCATGTCCCCACCCCCTGGGGCATGCCACTCAGGGCAGGTGGTGGGTCCAGGCCTCCTTACAGTGGCCTGGGATCCCTGGGTGGCTCTTACTACTGCCCGGCTCTGGCTTCTGGCCTGGCCAGGGGACAGGGCCTCGGGGGGGGGGGGGCAGGGAGAAGAGGAGCAGGGGGCGGGTCCTTGTGGCGAGCGGCGGGTTAACGCCCACCTCAGCACCCCCCGGAAGGAGGCTGGTGCCACCCCTGAGCCTCGGGCAGGCACGGAGCTGTGATGCAGGGAATCCAGGACAAATGCTGTCCTGGAGTCATTCAGCCAGGACTGGGTCTTGAACTCTGCATTTCAGGACTGTCCCACCCAATTCAGGATTGGTGGTCACCCTAAGTGGTGGTGGTCTTAGCTGGTATCTCACTCCTGAGGGTCACAGAGGCACAGAGAATACAGCTGCTACTGGTGTCTCAAACCTGCCCAGGCCCATATGTTGCTAGCCTGTATACTGCAATGGCGGCCGCCGAACTCATTGTGGAGTGGCATGGAAAAGTGTCCTACTGCAGAGGAAGGAATAAGGCAGCCATGCCTAGAAACCTTCGGAAGAAGTTTGCAGAGTATTTCCATGAAAGTTTGATCAGGATCTTACAGGAGGATACAAGGGACATCCTTATGCACATAAACAGATTGCTCCACATGGCCCTCCTAACTCCCAAAGGGGATGAAAAGCAGATACAAACTCTACCTCTGTTTGTTGTACCTCTACCTCTTCTCTTATGAGTAAACCAGCGAAAATCTGATGTCTTAGTCTTGTTAACTTGGGGATGGGCTGGGCATCGTCTTTAAATATAAGCATTGAAAGGATAAATGCATGAACATACTTATCTGAGTCCCCTTCTCCTTCATCAGGATCATCTGCATTCGCCAAGCGGGACCGGTTAGGCTGTGGCAGAGTCTCAAACAGATCCTGGCTTGCAGCATGGCTGGAGTCCCCCACTGCATCTTCTCCCCCTCACTGTTCATGGCAGGATGTATAGGGTCTGCTGGCCCTGTGGTATCCTGGAGAAGTTCCTTCACTTTCACACAGCACTGCTGCTGATCTCTGTCATACTCCTTTGCCTGCATCCCTGCGCCGTCTTTTCATAGATGTCTACTTTTCTACAACTGGTCCGTAGCTGTGCCTGCACAACCTCTTCTCACCACAGGCACAGAACATCCCAGACCTCCTGTCTACTCCAGGAAGGAGCGTGCCTGGAGCGTGTAGCAGGCATGGTTGGTTGGGCAGCTGCACACAACAAGGGAGAGCTCCTAGGTGGGCAATCAGGAAAAGGCATTTCAAAAAATATGCAGGGATTTAAAAAGAGTGTGTGGCTTCTGGTCTCCCCGAGGCAGTTGAGTTCACCATTGTGACAAGTACAGTCATTGTTGCATGGAATGAGGCATTGTGGGACAGCTGCTGGAGGACTGTTAGGGTTGACACAGGTCATGCAATGTCTACACCAGGGGTCGGCAACCTATGGCACACGTGCCAAAGATGGCATGTGAGCCGCTTTTTAACAGCACGCTGCTGCCTGTCGGGTCCCAGCCACCGGCCCCGCTCAGCCCGCTGCTGAACCCAGGCCAGCAGCGGGCTGAGCGGGGCCAGCGGCCGGGATCCCAGCAGCCAGCAGCGTGCCATTAAAAATCCTGCCCGTCCCGGCCCGCTCTTCTCCACCCTGCCCCCCCGCCCCCGCAGGGGCAGGGTGAAGAAGCTTGGTCCTGTCGGGTACTGTTGCAGGGCAGGCAAGCTCCCCCTTCCCCCACCTCTTCCCCCAGCGTGCTGGATTCCTGCCCCTCCTCCTCTGCCTCTCTGCCGCAGATCAGCTGATGGCCCTTGCGAGGGAGGGGGAGAAGCAGAGCCGCAGCAGCTAGCTGCTCCGGGGAGGAGGTGGAGAAGAGGTGGGGACGGGGCCTTGGGGAAGGGGGGTGGAATTAGGACATATCCCCTCCAGCCCCCTGCCATGAGCTGCTCTGGGCAGGGTGCTGGGAGCACCCCCACAACCCTAGACCACACCACCAGCCCTCTGCCCTGACCCCTACACCCCCCCCACACACCCCAGCCCTCTGCCCTGACCCCTGCAGCCCCACACACACACCCAGCCCCCTGCCCTGACCCCTGCACCCCCCATGACCCCAGCCCTGACTCCAGCACCCCCCCCATACCCAGCTCCCTGCCCTGACTCCTGCACCCCCCACACATACCCAGCCCCCCCACACCTCATGCCCTACTCTTGCACCCCCCACATTCCCACCCCTACCCTGAGCACCAAACAGGAGCTCCTGTACCCCCCCGCCCCAACCTTCCTGTCCCAACCCTGAGCCCCCTCCCTCATTCTAGCTCCCGGCTACACCCTACACCCCAACCCCCAGCCTGCTCCTTCATCCCCAGCCCTGTGCTCAGTGCACTCCCACCCTCAGTTCAGTGCAGAGAGAGGGGAAGAGAATGAGCTAGAACCAGGGAGAAGGTAGGTACCCATTCTATGTGGGCAGGGCCGGGATCCCAGACTGGCAGTGGGCTGAGCGGGGCCGGCAGCCAGGACCCTGGCTGGCGGGAGCTGGCGGACGGAACCCCAGACCGGCAGCGGGCTGAGTGGCAGCAGGCTGAGCTGCTCAGCCCACTGCCAGTCTGGGGTTCTGGTTGCCGGCCCCTTGCCAGCTGGGGTCCCAGCCGCAGGCCCCGTTCAGCCTGCTGCTGGCCTAGGTGAACGGAACCCCAGGCTGGCAACGGGCTGAGCGGGCCGGCGGCACAAGATCAGCATTTTAATTTCATTTTAAATGAAGCTTCTTAAACATTTTGAAAACCTTGTTTACTGTACACACGACAGTAGTTTGGTTATATAATATATAGACTTATAGAGAGAGAGAGACCCTCTAAAAAACATTAAAATGTATTACTGGCACGCAAAACCTTAAATTAAAGTGAATAAATGAAGACTCGGCCCACCACTTCTGAAAGGTTGCCGACCCCCGTCTACACTCATGCAGCATCAACCTCTGTAGGTCGACCATGGCTCAATGCCACTCAGGGAGGTGGTTTTACTGCATCACCTGAACGGAGTGCTTATGTCAGCCAGAGGCAAAAGTGTAGACACATGCACAGATAGATCGATGCAAGTTGACTTATGTCGACCTAACTTTCTAGTGTAGACCAGGCCTTAGACGCACCCATGATCCACAGGACCCCACACTCAGCTGCTGAATAACCCTGTTGGCACCTAAGTTGCTGCCTCAGGCAGGCACCCAGATGCCTAGCTCACGGCTAAGCCCCAGTGGGAACCTCAAAGCAGGTGAAGTTGGACGTTTCCCCACCAAGCTCACCTGCAGGGCCCGATCCTGTAGGTGTCCTGAGAGCATACGTCACTCCACCCAACACAGCTGGTGGGGTGGGGAGGCAAAAGTCTCCTTCAAGCCATTGGTTAAGGCACTCAGCTGGGATATGACAGTAGCCAGTTCAAGTCCCCCCTTTACCTGAGGAGAAAGGGCCCAAACAGGGATCTGTTCCCTCTCAGGGGAGCGCCCAAACCACTGGGCTATGGGATAGCCTGACATGGGGCTCTCTCCACCTCTCCTGCTGCAGCTGTTTGACTCTGCATCCATAATGAAACATGCCTTGGTCCGGAGAGAATGTGGGACCCGCTCCATAGCCCAGTGGTGGGGGTATCCCGCTGAGGGGGGAACCCCTGTTCAAACCCTGCTCCCTACCAGGAAGAGAGGGGAGCTGAGCTGTGGTCTCCATGGGACGTCTCAAACTCCTGGGCTAGATGCTACATGGGTGCAGTCCTCTCTCCCCCACACCCCTGGCCATCTGCTGTGTGGTTAGGTATGTGCCACCACCAATCTTGCAAGAAACAACTTAGACACTTGGCTCCAGAAGAGGCGCTCCTGGCAGTGAATTGCTAGAAGAGCTAGGCACCTCCTTTCTGCCTGGACTTAGGCACCAAACTCCCTGCTAGAACACATCCCTCTCCTTGGCATCTGCTACTGGCTGGCTTAGGCAGCTCCCCACCTAGTGTGCTGGCTTTGTGCATCCACCTCTCCCCAGGCATTGTATGGGGATCTGGGGCACCAAACAGAGGATCTGTGGTTTCCCTTGGGTGGCAGGTCACCTAAAAGTTAGGCACTGCAATATAGGGCATTGCAATGGCTAAATGGATCCCCAATGCACTAGGCCATCCTTCCACCCCATGTGGTTATAAATCTTCTCCATTCTCATTCATGAACCTCCTATGACTACTGCTGCCCCTGATAATATGAAAGCTGCAAGCAACAGGTAAGTCTTGAGAAGGGGGTATTTATTTCCTGTGATAGCCATTGGCTGGCAAAAAAAAAAGACACCTGATGACAAAGACCTCCGATAACTTTACTATTAATGGGCAATAGAGGCAGCAGAGGGTGGGGTGGGAAGGAGTTGCTATATCTGACGAACAGGGCTCCAGGGAGCGACTCACCAACCGCCCTAGAGAACAGACATGGATAAATCTTCTACCCACAGCACCAACTTTTTGCTGCCAGAGAAACCCAGAGTCAGCCACACAGCTCAAAGGCAGCGAGCAAGAGGTCTGAGTTTATTGATATTCAGTCTCACTGAGAACAGTGAAATGGTCCTTTGGTTACCTAACATTTGGCATCCAGATCCAGATAGGGGCATCAGAGGTAGATAGATAGATAGATGAGCTTCAGTGATTCCTTTTGTGGCCAGCAGTACCTTGACGTTGAGAAAGAAACAGTTTCAGCTGGGATAAAGCCACACTTCTCAGCACAGTAAGTTGACGGTTGTCATTAAATCCCTGGGATTTTTAAGGGGTTGAATTTAGCCATATAAATGTGAGTGACAATATCCACATTTTACTGTGAATTCAATTAGCCTGGTATAGCTAATTCTATGGTAACCAGGGGCAAACTCATTTCGCTTAATTTTTATCTTTTTTACATAATGGGGAATGTGGGATCTGAATGGAGACCTCGGGTCCAGTTTCTGCATGCCAGTGTCTTACCCTGTAATTTTGGGCAAGGGACTTAACATCCATGGCCTTCTGGTTCCCAGTTTGTAGAAGGGTTGTAAATCAGGAACAAATTCACTAAATTCAGTGGGATTGGGCTGTCATCTGTGAGGTCAGATTCAGGTCTTTTAGACTCTCTCTTAGACACTTGGGGCCAGATTTTTAAAGGTACCTAGCGGCATTCTGAGATGAACCTAGGCACGTACAATCCATTAAAATCAATGGATGTTAGGCATCTAGATGCTTTCGAAAATCCCACTGGGCACCTAAAAAAAACACCTTTAAAAACCTGGCCCTTCATTTTTGATCCACTGCATGATCCAGTGGAAAGAAGAACTTAGCTCCAATTAGAGCTGGCCAGGAATTTTTCAATTGAAGTTTTTTTTTTTGGTCAGAAAACGCCGATTGTCAAAACCGAACCGTTTTGCTAAAATGTACCCATTTCAATGAGACATCTGTCAGGAAGGTTTCTCAGGTCCAGGATGAAATTTCTGCTCAGAATAAGAGAGCAATCCACCCCAGAGTAGCACAGTGTTTAAGCTCTCACCTAGGATGTGGAATAACCAGATTCAAGTCTCTCCTCTCAATTAGGCAGAACAGAGACTTGAACTTCTCACATCCCAGGTGAGTGTCCCAGGCTATTGGCTGTTCTGCAGCAAGTGGGTCAAAGTTTCCTTCTTCTTTTTATTTTTCATGAAAAAATTTAAAAAGTGTCATTTTCACTCCACATTAGAATAAAATCAAATGTCCAAAGTTCTTGTTTTCCAGCCAGCACCAGTTCTGCCATGTTTGAATATTGTTGTTTAGCTATGGGAAAATCATTTCATGTCCTTATGCCTCAGTATTCAGAGATTCATATATTCCAAGGCCAGAAGGGACCACTGCGATCATCTATTCTGACATCATGTATAACACAGGCCAGAGAACTCCCCCAAAATAATTCCTAGAGCAGATCTTGATTTAAAAAATGCCAGTGATAGAGAATGCACCACAACCCTTTGTAAATTGTTCCAGTTAATTACTCTGACCATTAAAAATGTATGCCTTATTTCCACTCTGAATTTGTCTAGTTTCAGCTTCCAGCCATTGGACCATGTTATACCTTTATCTGCTAGATTGAAGAGCCCATTATTAAATATTTGTTCCCCAAGTAGATATTTATAGACTGTGAGCAAGTCACCCCTTAACCTTCTCATTGTTAAGCTAAATAGATTGAGAACATAAGTACTGCAATATTGGGTCAGAACAATGGCCCATCTAGCTCAGTATCCTGTCTTCCAACAGTGGAAAATGACAGATGCTTCAAAGGGAATGAACAGAACAGGGCAATCAACAAATGATCCATCCCCTATCATCCGCCATCATCCAGTTCCAGCATCTGGCAGTCAGAGGCTTAGAGACACCTAAAGCATTGGGTTGCATTCCTGACCACCTTGACTAATAGCCATTGATGGACCTATCCTCCATGAACTTATCTAATTCTTTTTTGATTCCAAAGTTATAGTTTTCGCCTTCACAACATCCCCTGGCAATGAGTTCCACAGGTTGTGTGTTGTGTGAAGAAGTACTTCCTTTTGTTTGTTTGAAACCTGCTACCTATTAATTTCATTAGGTGACCCCTGGTTCTTGTGTTATGTGAAAGGGTAAATAACACTTCCTTATTCACTTTCTCCACAACATTCATGGTTTTATAGACCTCTATCATATACCCCCTTAGTCGCCTCTTTTTCAAACTGAATAGTCCCCATATTTTTAATCTCTCCTCATAGGGAAGCTGTCCCATAACCCTAATAATTTTTGTTGCCCTTTTCTGAACCTTTTCCAATTCTAATCTATCTTTTTTGAGATGGGGTAACCAGAATTGCATGCAGTATCCAGGGTGTGGGCGTACCATGGATTTATATAGTGGCATTAACATATTTTTTGTTTTTATTATCTATCCCTTTCCTAATGGTTTCTCACATTCTGTTCGCTTTTTTGACTGCCGCTGCACATTGAGCAGATGTTTTCAGAGAACTATCCACAATGACTCCAATATCTTTTTCTTGAGTGGTAACAGCTACTTTAGACCCCATCATTTTTTATGTATAGGTATAGATGGGATTATGTTTTCCAGTGTGCATTACTTTGAATTCACCAACACTGAATTTCATCTGCCATTTTGTTGCCCAGTCACTAGTTTTGTGAGGTCTTTTTTTACCTCTTCCCAGTCTGCTTTGGATTTAACTATCTTGTCAGTTACATATCACAGTTAGTAGTTCTGAAATTTCATATTTGAGTTCCTTCAGAACTCTTGGGTGAATACCATCTGGTCCTGGTGATTTCTTACTGTTTATAAATTTGTTCCAAAACCTCCTCTTTTGACATCTCAACCTGGGACAGCTCTTTGGATTTGCCACCTAAAAAGAAAGGCTCAGGTGTAAGAATCTCTCTCATATCTTCTGCAGCGAAGACCGATGCAAAGAATTCATTTAGCTTCTCTGCAATGGCCTTATCTTCCTTGAGTGCTTCTTTAGCACCTTGATTGTCCAGTGGCCCCACTGATTTTTTGGCAGGCTTCCTGCTTCTGATGTACTTCATTTTTTTTCTGTTAGTTTTTGAGTCTTTTGCTAGATGCTCTTAAATTCTTTTTTGGCCTGCTTAATTATACTTTTACACTTGACTTGCCAGATTTTATGCTCCCTTCTATTTTCCTCAGTAGGATTTGACTTCCAATTTTTAAAGCATGCCTTTTTGCTTCAAACTGCTTCTTTACTCTGTTGTTTTGGCACAGTGGCATTTTTCTGGTCCTCTTTCTATTCTTTTTAATTTCAGGTATACATTTAATCTGATCTTCTGTTATGGTGATCTCTCTCCAATTTATCACCATCTGTCTTGAATTGTGGGCACAAGATCTGGACGCAGGATTCCAGCAGTGGTTGCACCAGTGCCAACTACAGAGGTAAAATAACCTCTCTGCTCCCACTCGAGATCCCCCTGTTTATACATCCCATGATTGCATTAACTCTTTAGGCCACAGTGTCACACTGAGAGCTCATGTTCAGTTCATTATCCACCATGACCCCCAAATCTTTTTCAGAGTCACTGCTTCCCAGGGCAGAGTCCCCCATCATGTAAGGATAGCCTACATTCTTTGTTCCTGGATGCATACATTTATATTTAGTCATATTAAAATGCATATTGTTTGCTTGTGCCCAGTTTACCAAGCAATCCAGATCACTCTGAAATACTACTGTGTCCTCTCCATTATTTCAGTATCCCAGTCTTATCATATCTCACCTTTGTTTAAATTCACTTGAGTTACCACACGATGCAACTGGTAAGAGCCCTAATCACTAGTCAATGGGGCGGTCCTCACTCTCTGTATATCTGGCCCAATGCATATTTAATTGTTTATACACAGTGGAACAGCTTCAACAGAACAGACTGAGGACACCCTGCCCAGAATACCCCAGCCACCAGTGGCTAAGGACCTCTTCTGCACAGTGGGAGACTCAAGTGCCTTTTCCACAGTGGAGAGAAGGGGGGATCGAACCCAAGTTTTCCCAAGAGAGCTCTAACCACTGGGCTAAATGCCATAAGGAGAGGCCTGACTTTCATTCTGGGTGGGCTCAGGCGTGCTCTGAGAGCACCTACTGGATCGGGCCCCACTGGTAGGCAGAAGAACACCCAATTTGAGGATCCTGCTGGGGTTAGGCGTGAGTCTGGGTGCTTAGACAGTTAACCTGGCAGGCTTTTAGGCACATACAGCACTTTACCAGTGGGAAATTAGGGACCCAGGCCCAGAGGTTTAAAGGTATTTAGGCACCCAGTGGGATTTTGAAACACACCTGGGTGCCTAACACCCATTGGAATCAATGAATTTTAGGCATCTTGATACTTTTGAAAATTTCACCCGATGCCTAAATACCTTAAACAATCTGGCCGTCTATGGGGTAAGGCAGCAGCTGAGTGGGGGTTTTGTGACTGTCCGTGGGGCATAAATGTTGGACTGAGGTGCCTAAAATGGCATTTAGGGGCCTAAGCCCCTTTGTGAACCAAGAACTTAGTCAGAAAAGTAACCAGACAGGGCTTAAAATAAACACAAGCAGAAGGTCTGTTGAATAAGAAGATGCCATTAAAGTTGTGCCTCATGAACCTGTACTGTAAACCTTGTAATTACATGGTGATGGAGAAGAAAAGGAAGAGTCTTGTTATTTTCCTGAGCTGCAAGATATGTCCTGCAGCATAATATCTAAAACCAGTCTCCATCTATCTTCTGTTTCTCGTTCCATGACCATTTCCCATTGGCCTTCCTTCTGCAGTGTACATCTACACAAGAAATGTCCAACAGAACTACTGTAACTCAGTTCTTTCTCCTGGGATTCTCTGACGTGCGGGAACAGCAGATTTTACAATTCCTGATGTTTCTAGTGATTTATCTGGCAGCCCTGGTGGGGAATCTTCTCATCATCACAGTCATAGCCCTCGACCACCACCTTCACACCCCCATGTACTTTTTCCTGGGCAACTTATCCTTCCTAGACCTCTGCTACATCTCAGTCACCATCCCCAAGTCCATGGCTGACTCCCTAACCAACAACAGAGTCATCTCTTTCTCTGGATGTGTCATCCAAGTCTTTTTGATTGTATTTTTTGCAGTAGCAGAGCTGGCCTTTCTCACGGTGATGGCGTATGACCGCTACACTGCAATCTGCCGCCCTCTGCATTACAGGGTGACTATGAACAGAGGTGTATGTGCCCAGATGGCAGCTGGTTCATGGATTAGCAGCATGATCTGCTCTGTATTACACACAGCTAATACTTTTAGGTTACATTTCTGTGGGTCCAATGTTATCGCTCAGTTTTTCTGTGATATCCCACAGTTGCTAAAGATCTCTTGCTCTGATACACATGCTAATGTAATAGTCATGATTGCCCTTGGATCACTTATAGATATGGTCTGTTTTGTATTGATAATTGTGTCCTACATTCACATCTTCTCCAAGGTGATGAGAATCCCCTCTGAGCAGGGCAGGTACAAAGCCTTCTCCACCTGCATCCCACACCTGATTGTTTTTTGTTTATTTATCAGTACAGCATCATTTACGTACATGAGGCCCAGGTCGATGTCTTCAACATCTCTGGACCTGACGGCTGCTGTGTTGTATTGTGTGGTGCCACCACTAATGAATCCAATTATTTACAGTCTAAGAAACAAAGAGATAAAAAGTGCTCTGTGGAAAATGATAGGCAGGATATTTTTTCCCAAGAAAAACAAATTCCTCACACTGAACTCTTAGTGTCCTCCTGGAATAAAGTATTCCCATGTTCCACCTTATGTAATGGGTCAGGCTGACTTTGGATGAGGACCAGCCTATGTTCATGTTAAGATTAGAACCTGACATTTTGCATTTTCTGCTTTTGGCTGAAAACTTTTAAAATTTGAAAGAAATCTGGGGAAAAAAATTTAAAGCATCTAAGTGTCCCGGGATCCAAAGTCCCATTTTCAAGGAAGACTCAGGCACTTCTGAAAATTTTACTCTTAGGTGCTCAAATCCCGATGAGTTTTTGATAGAATGTGGGAGTCTAATTATCTTTTGGCCCCTTTGAAAATCCCAGGAAAAGTTAATTGCAATTTTTCCTTTTCCTATTTTGGACTATCCACTTAAAAAGATTTTTTTTTAATTTCAAAATGTAATTTAAATAAATAAAAACAGTGATTTTTTTTTCATTTCAAAATGCTAACTCCAAATTAAAAAAAAAACGGAAATATTTTAAATGGGCATTTTGACTTTAAGTCAAACTGACAATTCATAATGATTATTGTCGTTGCTGTTTTGTAGCCATGTTGGTCCCAGGCTATGAAAGAGACACGGTGGGTGAGGTAATATCTTTTATTGTACCAACTTCTGTTGGTGGAAGAGACAAGTTTCCGAGCAACCTGAAGAAGAACTGTGTAGCTTGAAAGCTTGTCTTTTCCACCAACAGAAGTTGGTCTAATTCATAATGACTTTTTTTCATTTGCAGATGACATTTCTAAATGAAAGAATTTTCATTGGCATGTTAAAGAGTTTCATTCTGGTTAAAAAAACAACAGCATTTTTAGTTTTGACATTTCCCAATCAAGTTTTTGAGAACTTTTTATTCTGTGAACATGTTTGTATTTCTACTTTTCACCCCTATCTGAGATGAAAACAAATTTCAAAATACCAGAATTTCTCACAGAAGTTTCTGTTTTACAACCAGCTGTAAGCCCCAGGCTTTTACACTAACATTTTCATTTTGACTTTACAAGGAGTGGGCTGCTGACCTCTCCAAACCTCAGGGGAAAGGACTGAGGAGGGAAAAGGGGCCAGTGGGGAGGACATGGCTGAGGCCTGCAGCTGGCCTTATTTACACCCCAGCTCCAGCTCCTCCTCACCTCCCATAGGGGAGGTAGGCACACTTCCACCCATCTCCCCATTCTATCCACTGAGCAATGAGTCCCTTTTGACTAGGGCTGGGCAGAAAATATGGTTTTTTCTGTAGAAAATTTTGACTTTATGACAAACAACCCATCCCCCCAACTTTCAGCTGAAAATGTAAATTTCTATTTGGAAATACCACTGCCACGTCTCATGGGAGTTGCAGTTCATGTGCTTCAAACCCCCATTCTCCTCTATGGACAGGTTCTCTGGCTGGACAACATCTGTACCATGGGATTCCTTCTTACTGAGCCATTGCAGTGCATCATGGGAGTCCCACGGCTGCAATGTATCATGGGGGGTGTAGTCTGGCTAGGGATTCCAGCCCATAAAGGAGAATGTGACCACAAGGAAATCAAACTACAGCTCCCATGAGACACTGAAGTGGCATTTTCAAGTAGAGAGATTCACTTTTCACCTGAAAGTTTTCAGACAAACAATGTTTGGCTTTGGGGTTTTGGTTTTCCAGAGATAGCAGACATTTTTTGCAAAAAGATCCATGTGGTTGAAAACTGAATTTTCCATTGAAAAACATATCTGACAAAAAATTTTCAACCAGTTTTACTTGTGACGACAGCACAGAGAGACATTGACAAGAAGGTTTGGTGCTCCATTTTCTGCTCTCAGGGTGGTCCCCTCATTCATGCAGCCAGAGGAGATTGGGGATTGTGCAAAAAAAATTCATTAGTTTCTTCTCTTGTTGATAATCAGACAGGAGCCTGGACCTTGGAGAATGGGTTCTCCTGTTGCCCACAAAAGGGGCTCCTGCAGAGTGGGGCTGAAGTATATTGGCAAGGAGTGGGGTGTGGAGAAAGGTTATCTAGCCACAACCTCTGCTTTTAAGTGTTCTGTCAAAAATAGATGACTTCAGGCTGGAGTTTTCAAAGGAGCTCAAGGGATTTAGGCACTGAACTCCCACAGTGATTCAGTGGGTGTTGTGCAATCCTTACTCTTTTAGGTGCCTTTGAAAATTACAGCTTTCTGTCTCTTGTGCTGCTCAATTGCTTGGACACCTCCAAGTGTCTGGGCTTCTGTGTTGGGTGTCCCCTCATTGATGCTAGGACCTGCACCTCTGTCCCTTTTTTGTCCCTCGTTTTTATTTCTTGTAGCCCCTCCCCTCCATGAGCAGCCCCACACATCCACCGTGTCCCGCGTCTCCTCCACACCCCCACTTCCCCTGAGGCCCCTGCTGCTCCAGTTCTCCACCCCTCTCCCATGCCAAGTGCTCCCCCCACCTGTTGCAAGCGGCAGGCAGCAGGGTTCTCGCGAGGGAGGGGGTGAGGAGGGACATGGCAAGTGGTGGGCGGGGGCTGAGGAGGGATGTGGTGGGCAGGGGGTGTCTCTCAGGCGAGGGGGGTGAGGAGGGGTGTGGTGAGCGGTGGGGTATCATGGGGGAGAGGGGTGAAGGAGAGGAGGGATGCATTGGCAAGTGGGGACCTCCAGAGAGGGGGAGTGGAGTGGAGGGGAGGATCACTGCAGCCAGGCAGCAGTGGGCAGTGGGGGCCTCGGGAAGGGGCGGGGCAGGGACAGGGAGAGGTGGGGCCACCACGGCCCAGGCGTCCGGTGGCGGGTTGTCAGTGGCTGCGCCGGAGGAGGCTTAGCCTCCCCTGGCCTATTATACCCACCACCCATGGGGACATGGAATGGGAAGAGATTGTGCCTGATAAAGTGTCCTGGGGAACGTTGACACATTCTGATATAAACCTCCACTGGACAACAGAGGAGATGAAGAGTGAAATATTGAAAAGTGCCTAAAGGCCAAGAGTTAAAGGTATTTAGGCACCTAAATATTCAGAAAGGTGCCTACTGGGACCCTCAAATGTGCCTAAGTCCCATTGATTTCATGATTTCCACCCATCTGAGCTGTTGCTAGTGGTCTCCAACTGTGCAGTCTTCTGAAGGATCAATAAGCCAGCTCTGACCTGTGATGTCCATCTGGATGGTGCAAGGGGGAGTTCAGTCTCCAGGACCCATTCATGACCTGCATCTCCACAGAGATTGTGCCAACCAGCAATGGGGACATTGTCTGCCCATCCAGCTAGTGGTGGGTTTTGTAGTGACAGGGCAAATCCAGGATCTCAGATCCCAAAGCTTCTCTCTTGAACTTTGAGGAATCTGGGATCCCAACATGGTTTAGAGTCTTGGTTTGGGTCCATCTCTGCTTTTCTGTCATGTGGACACAATCCTGCTAAGGGGAATGCTTCTTCTTTCAGCTTGAGTAAGCCTCGATGCTATATCCCAGCAATGTCCCAGTCTTGTTTCCACTGGAGTCCATAGGCTCTCCATGTCTTCTGGGTAGAGCTGGTAGGGAATTTTCCACTGGAACGATTTTCCAATGTAAAATTCTCGCTCACAAAATCAAATTTTTCCATGAGAATATTGTGGTGTTCAGCGATCCCTCTGTGCTGAGGGAGCGTGCAAGAGCTCAACACGTAGGAAAAAATGTGTCTCTTCTCCACATGAATGTGGTTAGCACCTAGGGATTCCTGCCTCCAGCCACTGAGTTCAGCCCACTCGGCCTTGCTGCTTCTACGTTTTTGCTCTCCCGCTTGTTTGCCGACACTGCAGACATGCACAGGGCAGGGAAGCCTGGGTCTGAGCTGGACAGGGCTCCAGGGATTGAGTCCTGGAAGCCCTCAGAGAATGGACGTGGTCACATCTTCTTCTCCCTGGCAGTGAAATGCAAAGTCAGCTGCACACAGCCCAGCTGCAGAGACCAGTGTGTCAGAGTCACCTCTAGTCCCGTGGTTAAGCCACCCAGCTAAGGGGTGGCAGAGCCCTGTTCAAATCCCATCTCCTCATCAGGCAGAGGGGAATTGAACTGGGCTCTCCCACATCCCAGGGAGTGCCCTAACCACAGGCTAAAGGTAAAGAGGGAGGCTTCCCCTGGCCTGATTCCTTCTGGCAGGAAATGGCTTAGGTGCCTAAGGTAGCTGACTCCAGGAGAGGCATTCCTGGCTCTAGACCTCAAACAGAGATAGGGGCGTCTCTGCAGCCTGGACTTTGGTTGTGATGTGCCTGAAAGGGGCAGGGCTTAGGACACACCCCTCTTGTCAGCATCTCCCATTGGCTAGTTTAGGAATCACTCTGGCTTTTGTGGGTCCTGTTCTTAGGGGCCTGTCTCTCCGAGTTCGTTGTATGAGACAGGAGTCCTAACTCACTCTTTGTGGATCCCATTATTCCTCAATGATTTCCTAGGCACCTGGAAGTTAGTCGCTGTGATGCTCAGCCATTGCAGCCCATGAGTCCCCTTATAGATTTGGGGCTGGGCTCCTCTCTCATCCCTTAGAAGGGTCCCTCCTGCTCACGGGGGAGGCTCTGGGCAGGGCTGATGTAGTGGGAATGTCCCACTGCCTTGCCCACACTGTGTATGTTAACTAAATGACTCAGGGCTTGATCATGCTCCCATTCAAATTAATGGGACTTATGCCATTCACTTATTTTATTTGGGGCATGAGAAGAAAAATAGACCCCTTTCTAGTGTGTGATCTGACCCATCTTCGAAACCACGGGGCAGGAAAGAACCTGCTATTGTCCCCCACCAAAGATGGGCCACGCTATTCAGTGGCCGCGCTGACTCCAGGGGCAGGAGGAGGAGAACCGGCCCAATGGGCAGAAGGTAGCAGCAGCACTGACTTTGGTTTGGGAGGAAGGGTGGGCTTGAGTCAGAAAATGTCTCGACTGGGTCGGTTGGGTGGGCTTGGATCGGGGTTGGGTCCAGGTCCGGGTCAGGCCTAAAAATCAGTCCTGAGCACACTGCTAGTCCAATCACCATTACATGTCTACCAAGGAGTCAATCATCTAGACAGCATGTGTTCCATTATACCCTAATACACCTCCCAGTTTACAGAGAACAAAAGGTGACTACGGCTTTGGCCAGTGGAGACAATAACACTTACTTTGCCCATTGCGGTTGGAACATTCTATGCTTTGGCAAGACTTACATCTTTGGTTTTGATTATAACTTGTTAGTCACATAGTACAGCCAATCATAAAGCATAAAACAGCTTCAAAAATAGGTCATGACTTTTAGATATATTTTCCGCTCTATAAACCATGTAAAATCTGCCTGCATGATTTGCAAGAATTGCATGACAATTCTTTATTGTCTCTCTTATCCTAACATCGCAAAGATTCGTGGGAGTCTTGTTTGTCAATTGTTTAGCACAGCCATGAGCAATGCTTAACCTTTAGATCCATGTGGCAATATTTCCCCCGTTTGCTACCATAATCATTAGTTATGGTAGTACCTTATCTGCTTAACCTCCACTGGAAACATTCATATATGTAGCTGCAGATAGTGCTTCAAGATGAGATTTATAGTTGTGCATTAAAAACTATGAATCACAAAACAGAACTAATACAACTAATATAATTAGTTGAAAAACCTTAAATCCTGCCTCTAACCTCGTATGAGTTACTGATTGTTATGAACTAGATCATCCTGTTAGCTTTTCCTTGGACTAGGCCATACTGATACTGATTTGGATCACATGAGTATACTTTCTATTTAGTAACTTCTTAAGGTTTGGAGTTAAAGGATTTATGTTGACCCTGAACTTGGATCTATCTATCTATCTAGGTCCATCTCTTCAGGAGCATTGTTAATGGTGGTCTCATTAGCCCAGACTGAGCCAGGAATAATAACTGTGTGGAAGCAGGGAAAGAAAGAAAGGGTTTAAGTGCAGTCATTTAAATGTCAGAGACAGAACAACTGTTAAGCTAAGTCTTAGCCCAATATCGTGAGACCTGTAGAAGCAGGGCTCACGTCAGAAGTGAGTAGGAAACAGCAGAATAGTCAGTGTGACCGAGGCTTGAGATAATGATGTGTTGAGAAGAGAAAGTGAGAAAATACTGAATTACATAGTAAACAGCCTAAATAAAATGCAGATGTTTTTAAGTAATGCACATCACAAAGAGGTATAAATGCTTGTGTGATTTTGCTTGCACTTTGGAGAAACTGAGGCAGAGATGCTCTCTGCCAGCTGTATTCTTCCCTTGCATTTGCTTGAATAAAGCTGTCTCTGATTTTGTTGCTTCCAACCTGAGAGTGGAGTTTGTTTTCTTTCACACCTATGACAGTTTTTTTTTCTAGGGGTGTAAAACAGAAGTTGTAGTCAGTAACGGGACACATTAATGAGCCATACTGACAGATTTTATGGTACTGCTCCTTCACAGTATAGGTCACCCTCACAGCTGGTTTATGCCATTTGGTAAGCTGTACCAGACAAGACACAGTAGCAGCTGTTAGAAGAAAAAGGAGCAGGTTGACCCAGAGGCGGATATAAGTACAAGCTTCTTTATTGTGATACTTGTTCCCCTGGACCCAATTGTCCAGTATTAATCGAATTGATTACAACATATGCTTTTTGTTTAGATTAGTACGTACATGCCTACCTCCATTACAACACCACAAAAAGCCTTAAGTAATAAAAACACCCACTGTTAGTAAAGCCACCACTATCCATTACTCATAGCATTACACGTTACTTTTACCTTGAGGATACAGTTCTTTGCAACAATTTGTTGCCATAAATCTCCCTCATCAGCAGTTCTCAGGGAAGGAAGGAAGCGTCCTTTTCGCACACTGAATGGCGGGGCATTCAGGCTGGAGGTCCTGGCTCCAGCTAGCCTAATACCTTGGTCCACTAATCATGCTGTGCCAAAAAAAACCCAATCCCCCACAAAAAACAATGCAGCACAGGTCAAAAAAATAAGCTACTAAATTTACAAATATAGCTTTCAAAAAAAAAAAAGCTAAGGCAACGCATAATTTCAAACACCCCATAAATATAATCAATATTACAATTCATAAAAACCATTCCTACAACATAAGTAATACAACCAAAAATTAAATATGCATCCATTAAGCCTGTCCAAAAGGCACAAGCAATATCAGTGCAAGCACAAAGAGCAGGTAGTTCAATAGCCAGTTGAAATGCATTCGTTCCTCAAAGGGCCTTGGCTTCCAAAAATCAACATTTGGCAATGCTCCACCAGGAGCTCCTGGAGTAGCTGTATCACATGGTCCCAGTACCACCATAGTCCAGTTAGTAGGTATTGTTGGGTGTCCTGTTACATTAAGCCAATGCATAGCCGGTATATAAATCTAATAGGTAAAGTTTCCCCAACTTCAAAAAAAAGTTTCCTGGTCCAAATCCCACCCTCCACACACCTTCTACCCTCCTGTCTAGCATACTCACAGATTGGAATTGTGATGTCAAATACCCCTCAGTAGAACAACATGACATATGAGGCATGCTGCAAGCTCTGGATTTATCATGCCATATGAAAATGTTTGGTATCTCCAGGCATTCCTTATAAATATTTCCTTCCAGGTAACCTCTTGGATGGACAGCTGCCAATTTATCAAATACTTGGCCAGAAGGATTAAACACAGGCAAAGAAATTAAAATATACAGGAGACTGGCTATTGAGATACAATTAATTTTACAGGCATCCTCACTGGGAAGTGGCATTACTGACCCAAAGTTGCTGATGGTATAAAACTGAATTAGTTCACGTGTCCAAATACAGGACCAATTTATAGTCTGATTTTCCTGGGTACATTTAGGACAATATCGCTTGGGCATATGTCAAGGTTCCTTCCCCACTCTGAACTCTAGGGTGGAGATCTTTATGAAAGGCCCCCTAAGCTTATGCTTACCAGCTTAGGTTAAGAACTTCCCCAAGGTACAAACTTTGCCTTGTCCTTGAAACCTATGCTGCCACCACCAAGCGATTTAGACAAAGAACAGGGAAAGAGACCACTTGGAGATGTCCTCCCCCAAAATATCCCCCCCCACGCCCTACCCCTGCTTTCCTGGGGAAGGCTTAATAATAATATCCTCACCAATTTGTACAGGTGAACACAGACCCAAACCATTGGATCTTAACAATGAAAAATCAATCAGGTTCTTAAAAGAAGAATTTTATTTAAAGAAAAGATAAAAGAATCACCTCTGTAAAAATCAGGATGGTAAATACTTTACAGGGTAATCAGATTCAAAACAGAATTATTCTAGGCAAAACCTTAAGGTACAAAAAGACAAAAAACAGCATAGCACAGCAAATTTTACAAGCCAAACACCAAGAAAATCTAACGCATTTTCGAGCTAGATTACTTACTAACTTTACAGGAGTTGGAAGGTTTGCATCCTTGATCAGTTCCCAGCAAAGGTATCACACAGACAGACAAACTCTTTGTCCCCCCCTCCCTCCAGATTTGAAAGTATCTAGTCTCCTCATTGGTCATTTTGGGTCAGGTGCCAGCGAGGTTACCTTGGCTTATTAAGCCTTTACAGGTGAAAGGCTTTTGCCTCTGGCCAGGAGGGATTTTATAGCACTGTATACAGAAAGGTGGTTACCCTTCCCTTTATATTTATGACAGCATATATTTGTCTTTAATTAATCTAGACACTTTGTGTCCCTTAGGATCCTTTTGTACTTCATCCACAGCTTATAATATATAACTGCTATAAGCAGTAGAAAATATTTCCTTACCCCTGTATTTATCTTTCCACTTTGCACTATTAACATTAATTATTTCCTCAGCTAGCCCATCTGTTTCATTGGTATTGGGTTAAGTACTATATCAGCCTGTTTATAATGGAAATAGCTGATCTGTTTTTTTGATATTCTCTTAGTGTACCCTGTTCCAAATTGACTTACCTGATTTGAAAAGGCCCAGAATAGAACTTATAATTCTGTTTAGGCTTTGTAACCCCCCCATGTTCTGAATGCCAGAGGAGACCTGATTTTCCTGACCTCCTATAGTACCTCATTTTATTAGGATATGCAGCCAATCTCTCAAATCAAACCAACATGTACAACCTGGACACACTAGTATCATTACAAAGACCAATCTCTGCCATATTCTAATTTAACAAATTTAAAACCCCAGATATATGCATAACCCGAACATTATTAATCAAAGGCCCAGGTATCAGAGTAGCAGTGAGTCCATCTTTGGTCCTACTTCAAATTCTGTACAGGAAATGGATTCTGCAGTTGTCACTGTGGTGATCACTGAGTGGATCTACAACCCATAGAGTAACTGTTTTGTTTGTGGTACACGGTTCCCTTCGGGTCTCTCTTTCTTTGGAGAGGAGATCAATACTTATTTATAAAACACTTGTTCTTCCTTTGTTAAGTTCTAAATTAACAAGGAAATGCTGCTGGCAAAACCAGACACCTGATTGCTATTTGTACTTTCAACTGCATTGTGTTTTACGTTATTAGTTGTTCCATTATCATCAAGTTTCCATACAACAAAATATACAGAAGATTTTGTCCAGATAAAATATATCACAGAGAAGTTGTGGATTCCTGTGAGATCATGTTACTGGTTGAAACGCATTGTTTCAGAAGGTCCCCACTACTGCAGTTTTATGGATGTTGAGATATGAACCTCATTTACTACCTACTGGGAAGCAGATCCATAGGAATAGCCCTGGTAGGATGTTGCCTTCTATGACTTCTTCTGCTGGGAAGAGAATTCTCTTTTGAACAGCTTAAAGTTGTTACATAATGAATTTTATCAATCAAACTCTTATTTCTAGTAACTCACTTTCATGTATAGGTGATCTTTATGCAAAAAAGTTTACTTTCCCCCTTTGACTTTCTGTCTTTTGAGGGATAGTGTAGCAGATCACCACCGTGGCCCCTCCTGCTGGTTGCCTCAGGAATTAGCTCAATTCCAGCACTCAGAGCACCTCCGGCTGGCCGGTGTCTCTCCTGCCTCAGGCCCTCATGTCCCTCCCAGACCCCAGTGCCCCTTTACCTTGGGGTTCTGCCCACAGCAGTACCCCTACACTCAGTTTCCCCTCCCAGGGGAACACCCAACCCTCTATGCCCACCTTGTTTCAGTGGCTACTGCCAGTTGTCATCTAGCCCCCATTCTCTGGGGCAAACTGCAGTCTGTAATGGCCACTCATCACTAGCAAGAGGGGTTGGACCTGCTGCCTTTCTTGGCCCAGCTGTCTCCCTGCAGCCCTAGTACCTCTGTTGCCCTTCAGCAAGGCCTTAGCCTGGGGACTGGCCTGGCCTGGCCTGGCCTGGCCTGGCCTCCTTCAGGCAACTAGGTCCTTCCCATTCCAAGGCCGGAGTGAGAGCGATCCAGCTCCTCCCTTTGTCCTTATATCAGGGCCAGCTGTGGCCTGATTGGGTGTGGCCACAGCTGTGGCTACCTCTTCCAATCAGCCTACCTTTTTTTCCTAGGAGCAGGGTAACTGCCCCGCTACAGATAGTTACAGGACTTTACCCAAGTTTTTTAATTAATTTGCTTGTTATAACAATTAAACCTCCATTATGGGTTATTAACAGTTTTGTACAAAACATCAATTCCAATAACCAATAAATTTAAAAAAATAATTTTGCCGAATAATTGAATTGATGTTATGATAATTTGCTAAACTGATGATTAAAAGTAGTATGGTACCACTAGTGAAAAGCAACATTGGTGGTTTTTTTTTTATAATTATGCACACAAAATTAATTTTTGTTCTTACAATAAAACCAAATAAGACAAAAATAGTTAAGTTACACACAAATGTATAGCATATATATATAAGACATCTTACAATTAAGATGAATGTGGCACCACAATTGTTATACTTGGCCATAAAAGATAAGACATTGAAACTTAAATCCATTAATACAATACTTGCCAGGAAACAAAAGGGATTAAATGATTGATTAGGCAGGTTATCCGTTACCTTTCCATTTAAATACTCCCATAAAATGAATTAGAATTCATATTAATTTATTTGCCCCCTTAATTGTATTAATTTAATTAACTTAAGGCAATATACATAATTTCCCCTAATGATTATTGCTATATATAGAAAATTATATTACAGATTTGACATTTGGATTCCTAAAGGGTTAAAATTATTAATTTCACTGAATTTATTCAATGTATTTATTGCTAAAGTTAATTTGGTTTGTGAGAGTTTAAAAGGGAAGTTTTGTCACCTTATTTTTCCTCTTTGTCTACACCTGCTTTTATAAATTAAGTATTTTGCTTTTCTGTTTTTTTTTTTTTCCATGCTGACTTCCAGCATGATCGTACCATTTATGCTAAAGGGTTTATTCTCTTTCCCCACTCCTCACCCCACCTTCCACATCTGGATTTTTAAAGAGTTAAATTTATTTAAGAAAATAAATAGAGAGAGAGAGAGAGAGAGAGGAGGAGAAAAGTGTAACTTTTAGCTACAAACAAATGCACTTGTATCTTTTGTCTTTTCAAATGACCAGTGGGGGCTAAGGCCAGGGACTGATTGAAGCACAATCTGTTCCCACACCATTAAGCTTCTGCATGGTGTGCAAGGGATATAACATAAGCCCAGGGATTCAGCTACTGATAGCAACCAAAGCAATCAGACAGTGTGGGGAATCCCCTAGGAAACCCCCATAAAGGTCACAGAGCTGTGAATATCCCCAGCGGCCATTACCAGGGGAGTGAGTGGAAAATAGATCAACAGCATGGGCCAAATATATCCTGGTTACAAATCTGCTGATTTCCATGGAAAGACACTGGAATGGTCTTGGCCCTATGGAGGGACCTGTACCTGACTCGGCAGCATCCTGTGCAATTAGAGCAGGAACAAGGGACAGTCTGTACTGCAGAATCTGCACCAATACAGTGGACTCTTGCTCCAGGCTGTGAGCTAGGACAGGGATTTTCAGAGTGACTTAAGACAATTAGGTGCCCAACTCCCATTGACTGCACAAGGGGAGATAGGCACCTAACTCCTTAGACCCCTTTGATTATAGCAGCCTTAATGTACAGAGATTTGTCTTGTCCTCTTATCTCCTATTATTTTTGGTGTCACCCTAACCCTAAATGGTCAGATCATTAGCGCAAGGGTCTGAAGTCTGACATTTTTCAATAGAACACATAGAAGTCCAGGTAGCAGCTGTGCAATCTTCCCCCACTCACCATTCCCTGGACATGTGCCTCTACCCTGTGCAGGAGCGACCCTTTCTGTAGATGTCAGGATATCCTCTTCTTTATGCCCCTGGAGCTTGCTAGAGTAATAGAGCACAAGGGTGCAAATATACTGCCAGTAATATTGATGTTTGTGTGGTGGGGACACATATCCTGGGTACAAATCCATCAAGGGGCCTGAAAGCCCTGGCAAGGAAGGCTGCCGCGGAGCCATGTATCATGGGAGGCAAGGCTTCATTGCCAGCCTGCCTTTCCTTCATTGAAAGTTCATGGAATCTGAGATGTTTCTGTGAATCTCTGGGTTCTATGAGTCGGCAATATTGGACAAAACTCTGTTTCCTCAGAAAATTTCTAACCAGCTCTACTTGTGAGCTACCCTGTTATTTATCTCTGCCCTAAGCTGGAGTGAGCTCCACCCTGTATCACTGGAACTGAGTGAATATGACAAAATCATCCCTGTATGAATAGTAATGTTACTTTTACAGGGAATTTGATTCAGCTGAGTTCATGGCCCGTGTGTGAATATTCCAGCATTGAAGACAGGAATGTGCATGGACATTTAAGCAACAGGGATGGGATTTTCAAAGGTGCCAAAGGGAGTTAGGTGCTGAATACCCAGTGAAAGTCAATAGAAGTCAGGTGCCTCAATACCTTAGGCCCAGTTAAAAATCACAGTGTCTCAAGGTGGGCTGAGGGAAGGGAAGGTGGGCTTTTAAGGGAAGATGGGCTCCTCCATACCTGTTCCCTGTCATCTGATCCCAGGTGATGGGTTTGGGCCTGGGGCTGGGTTGGGTCAGGTGACCAGACATCAAATGCAGGAAAGAGCTGGGCCTGATGCCCTGATACAAGGGTAAAGAGTAGAAGAATTTTAGGGATCAGGAACCTCCTACAGGGGAACCAGAGAGGACCCAGGGTCAGAGAGGACTTGGGAAGCAGCTCTCCAGAGCAGCCAGAGGGGAGGCCTGGCTGGAGAGACCTGCACTGCTGGGCAGGAACAGAACCCATCAGAGGGAATTAGGATCCCACAAGGGACATAATGGCCTGATGAGTCTGGAGAAGGCAGCCTGGAGATTCTGGCTTTCAACTTTTCTTCTCTGTTAATAAACCAAATCTCAGAGGGGACAGTAATTCTAAAGCACCAATTGCAGTGGGATGTTTGGATGGGGAAAGAGAGGAACTGAGGCAGTGGCTGGATGTGACAGCAGTTTGAGTAAGTCCCTTTTATATGTAGCCTTTTGCTTTACCACTAACCCTAACCCAGACCCTAATCCAAAAAAGTGCCTGAACATGAGTTTAACTTTAAGCTTTTAAGAGACTACTCAGATGGTTAAAGTTAAGCATACACAAAAGTGGTTTCCTGAACCAGGACCTTTGTACAGAATATTCAAGGGTGGTGGGGTTTGAAATCATAATCATGAGTGTTCACCATGGATCCTCTCATGATATGGATTCTCATAAAACTATTGACTTCAATGGAGCTATAACAATTTACACCATCTGAGGATTGCCCCCTTCATTTTTACGTTAATACTTCAATTTATCCAATCAAAGAAAACAAACAGCGTGTTGAAAATATATCCACTTGAAAGAGTTTTAAGTTCATACACCGAGTACATATGATGAGCTGATTGTAATGGAGCTATGGGATAGGAAATATTCATAGACATGCTTTGGTAAATAATGTTTAACAATGAATACTTATAAGAAAATTATGATCTGGACATAGACAGTCATTGCAGGAAAAGAGGATCAATAATTTGCGTTATCTATCTAATCTATCTATCTATTAGTTCACAATCAAACAGAAATCTATCATTATGGCACAATTAGGTTTTGTGTTAGGACAAGGAATGGTCTATCTAATCAGATACCCAGTTTTTATCGAACATATTTGCAGCAGTGTACACAACGATGCACAGAAGGAAGAATAAATAAATAAAAGAATCAACCAAATTCTGATGTCCTTTTTCAGGTTGGATGTGAGTAGATTGACATGGGATGCCGCATGGAATGCCAGATCAATGCAAGTGATGACACTTTTCCATTTACACCAAGGTTAGAACAAAATGACCCCAGGTAAGTAACTTATACCAGTGTTTATGTTACCACTGAATTGATCCCAGAGGCATTGGGCCAGAAACTCATCGGTATTAAACCCTTGATGTCAACGAAGCTACTCTGCATTGGCACAGGTGTAGCTGAGATGGGAATGGGAGGAGCAGGGGGAAGGGGAGGAGCAGGGGGTAGGGCCCTGAGGTGAGGGGTGGGCTGGAGGCCCCTAATGTTTTTTGTGACCAGGGACCCAATCAATCTTAATCCACCTCTACCATGAGTGGGCAGACATAGAAGGAACTCTACAAGGTGACTCTCATGCCTCGATTTCCTTGGCTACATGGATTTTATCCCTCTCTGGCAACAAGGACACAAAGAGAATAAGTACCTACAACTGCTACCACCTGAGGAATCTGTTTGGTTGAGCTCAAGTGGTAGAATCATGTGTTTGGGGATTGATTCTGAGACTTCAGTTTCTTACAGTGACCAATTAAGTTTGCAGACACATCCTGAAATTATAGCAGAGTATTCTAAAGTTTAGTTTGAATGTAAAGAGGCATGTTTTATTCACTTCATCACACAGGAAAAAAAGCCCTTCTTATTAATTTCATATGTATTGCTAATGATCTAAGGTGATGTGCTGTGGAAGAAGGAGGCAGGTCATGGTCCATCAGCAGGTGAATGTTCTGCAAAAATGAGCGCCTTCCCCTCCCCATGGGGCTGAGACTCAGTGATCTGGGGGAATATGGGACTCACTGATTTAAGAGCTGTAGAAGGGCTTTTGCTGCTCTCAGGATTCTGTCCATGTCCTTTGGGTTATGTCCCATAATTGTCTCACTAGATCAGAGGTTGGGGCAATAGGTGGTCAGTCACTGCTGACCTGTCTCCTTCTTGATGTGCTGTTCATCATTCAGAGGTTCAGAATCCCTGCCCATGTCTGCAGCTCTCTGGGGTGAAGGGAAGGTTCAGGACAATTCCCTCCCCCTTTCCAATAATCTGTGCCCGTGGGAGAGAAGGGTCGATTCCCCAAGGGTCCTCCTTTATCTCAGGGTCTCCCTGGGGAGGAGCCAGTGGCTGTTCTCAGGGCCCTCTCCTGGGTCTCAGAGGGGTTAGAGGTTCTCGCTCCCCAAGGCAGCCTGGTGCCCTATTGTTGGTGAGAGGCCTGGGTTTGGGCCTTACTAATGGTCGTGGTTTGTGTGTGCTACAGAGATCCATCACTACGTGGTTCAAAGGGAATCCCCTGGGTGGGTGAGTCAATGCAGGATTGTGCCTCAAGGGATCCAGCCACTGTCTCCCTGGCTGATCCCCAAGTCTCTGAGAGCGGAGCTGCTGGGTCAGTGAGTGGGGAAGAACATGCCCAGCTATTACCTGACCAGATCTCAGCTGGAGTCCCAGCTCCCTGTGAGAGCACAGAGAGAGTGTGGGGGTTTCCCATCACCATTGGGAGTCAGGAAGCAGAACAGATCTGCGTTGGGTCAGGGACATGGTGAGCTCCTATCCTGGGATGCATTACTGCACCCTACGAAAAGCTGAGGGAAACATCAGTGGGGTGGGGAGTGGTACCTGAGTCCTCCACCGGGGCCACTCTAGGGCGATACCATCCCAGCCCCAGGATTTGGAGCTGGCTCTGTGCAATCTGCCAAAGGCACGTGCCCTGTTGCTTTTAGGTCTTTGGAAAGATCTTCTCTGAAGGGCAGAGAAGATCCTTTCTGCAGGTGGTGCTGCTGGCCATCTACGACCCCTTGCTGTCCATCAGCCAGGCTGTTCCTCCATCCTGGGGGAAGCTGCCCAGCTGATGGAGACAAGGTGAGAGGCTGGATTAGGCTCAGGAGATTGGGGACGGGACCCAGGACCTGTCACCTCTAGGCCCCGGAAAGTCACTCCCGTCCCATCGCCATTCGGTGTCCGGGAAGCAGCAAGGCAAATGAGTCAGAATGGGTACCGTGGCTTGAGGTGAATTCAACTCCATGAGCAGGATGGACTAAGGGACTGAACTGCAGAAATGCCACAGCCACAAAAACTCCAGTTCCAGTCAGTGCCGTCTGCGCTCCCTCAACACCTCTGAAAACCTGGCCTTCAGTGAGGAGCCAGGACCTCAACCCACTAAGAGAAGGAAAGGGGAACAGCCATAGCCAGGTACATCACCATCCCACTCCTCAGTGCCTCTGGCCCAGCTCCCTTGGCTTGATGGAGCTGCTGAGATTGGGATGCAGTGAGAAGAGATGAGAACAAGCTGGGGACATAGTAGAATGGCAGGGAGGGCCCCTTCCTCCCAAAGGAGAGTCCATGGCCCCTCCATGGGGGACCGTTCCTTCCCTCCACACTGTGTGCTTTGGTGCATGGACACTGCCCAGCCATCATTCTCAATGAGTTCTGTGATTCATGCACTCCTTCGTACCTCTCCCTTTAATACCTATAAGGAAGCAACAGGAAACTGTTTTGGGGGGCTATAACTCAGAAAACCCTTAGCCAAATGACCCCAGATTTGGATCACTATCACGACCCCATGCCCCCTGGAGGCAAACCAAACTTCAAAGCAAACTGAGTGACTGGATTTTAGAGCACTTACAAGGTTTAAGGTTCAAAGCGTATAAAATGGCTGGAATGGAAACCCTCTGGCTATTTCTCGGTACTGGTGCATGAGGACAGTAAGAAGTGATGTGGTGGAAAATTAACCACACGTTGTGTTTGGTTCAGAACAAACCTGAGGCCAGCTTTATTCAAGCATGCTCAGACAGGGAGAGTCAGCTGGAGCTGCTCTGGCATAAACAGCAATACAGGAGCTTATATTGCTGAAAACCACAATTTGCCAAACCCACTTCCTTCAACAGCATTTTTCTTATTTGGCATATAGTGCAAGCTTCAACAGTAGCTTTGCCTTACTTGGCGTTTAGCAAAAACAAGCTTTTTCTGTTATTGACAGGTGTTTTCCTTTGTGGCTAATGGTTTTTTCTAACTTCTAGCAGTTATGGTTACATTTCTTAAGCTGTGCTGTTGCAATTGCCCCTCAATGGCATTTTCCTCACTCTCTTCTTATGCTTCATATACACAATTAGCTTGACTGAAGATTTAGGCCTATTAGTTTAGGCCTACTAGATTTTTCCTTCACAGTGAACATTGTGTTAAATACAGCTTGGGTTCCCCAAAGATAGAATAAAGTCAACAGGCTGAGACATTTTTGACTCTCATCACATCAATAGTTTGAGCTCTAGCACTGCACAAAAAAATTCACCTAGAAAAATCCTTTTCATCTCCGCGACCCCTAGCTCAAATGACTTTTTGAAAAAAACAAACTATTCTTCTTGGCTTATAGCTCCATAACCCCTAGGTCTAATGACCCCTAATTCAGTTTACTAATCCTACACTGCACCCTCTGGAAGCACACCAATTTTCAAAGGAATCTGACTAAGCATGTCAATGTTATGGGCCTTAGAAAGCTGACTTTTAAATGGTAGTCACAACACAACTTTAACTATACTATAATATTTCTAAGTTCATTTACTGGCTGAGTACCCATCTCTCAGATTTCTGTCTATTAACCGTGATCTCGGAATATTCCATGAGCATTAAAACGGGATTGTGCTGTTAAACAAGGAGAATGCTGACAGAGCAATAAGCATCAAAGTATGCACCACAGTATAGACATTCACCTCATGTAAACTGTCACAGCTCCACAGCACTATGCCAATTTACACCAGCTGGGGATCTGGTCCTTCATATTTGTTCAGTCTCTCTGACATACACAAACCAGTGTGAATTAAACATTGTTAAAATGCCATGCAGCATTGCACCTGCAGCCTAATGAGCCTTTTATTATAGTGTTGCCTGCAGTAAGAAAAAAAATGTAATTGCTAAGAAAGAAAGAAAGAAAGTTGGGCCATTCATCCCAATGGAAGTCAAAGCTCAGACACAGAAAATCTTAGCAACAGTGAATTCCTCCAAAATTCTGTCCCTAGTGGGAATGAATCACTCCTTAACATTAAAATTTACACACTTGCAATTAATCCCATGGAACAAAGAATGAAGAAAGTGCAGATGGGTTCAGAACTTTTGTCACATCTTTGGTTTAAACTCACAGGCAAAGAATATGGGTTTGAAACTGTGTAACAGGCTAGATCCCCAGCTGGTGTAAATCAGCCATTGCTCCATTGAAATCAAAGAGCCAGATCCCCAGTTGGCAAAAATAGCCCTAGCTACACGAGTGTGGACATGGTTCTTAGTTGTTAGTGTTTGCTTTGGGTACCTCTTAATGACCTAATTCAATCAGCCCAGCCAGCCTGAGCTGTGGGTTCCCCTAGTGGCTGTACTCCAAGAGCTGCTGATGCAATGCAGGAGAAGGAAGGGTGGGGGGAATCTCTGCTCACCCAGAGGTAATTATGTGGAGTTAATGAAGGAATAGGCTATTCCAGGCCAGCTGAGCATCTGGTGCCACTAGGCTCTTAGCGATTGTAGGTGACATGTCTGTGTTATACATATATATTTTATTCTGCAACCCCTTTGGGACACCCTTTGAGCCTCAGCCCTGCCTTATTTTTAGCCAAGGGTCCTTCCAGGGATGCTGCCATTGTATGAGATCCAGGGAGGGTGCTCTTCCCTGAGGCTAGGTTGAGCTAGTGCAGGTTGTCAGGGTGGTTTGCTTCAGAGTTGAGATTAGACCTGGGTTCACAACCCTGGAGACTGGATTCAGCTATTTTGCCCCTGCACAAACCAGGATCAGCTCTAGAGCTGGGAGGGGCTTTCAGTCTCTGATCCCATTTAGTCTATCACCTCTCGGACTATCCTGCCCAAGGAGGGGAGCAGGGCGCACACATCTGTGGAGTGGATCCCTGTTTTCTAGGAACTGCAGAGAGACCCAGCAACTCAGGAAACAGTTTCTGGATAATACAGTGATGGGGGCATGATAGACAGATATGATTATTTGGACATTATCACTCTAACAGAGGAGGATCAAATGCATCACAAGTTGGGAAAAATTCTACAAAGACCAGCAAAGTAAGTTTCCTATTTCAATTAAATATGTTAGGGTATTGATATACAGGGCACATCTGAGAACATAAATATGCATGACAATTGGAACTCTTGAAGAGTTTTACTATCAGTTTAATCAAATACCTAGCACCAGTCAGACTTATTTTTTTGTTTATTTTTCAGCAGCAAAAATTGATTTTTCATAGAAACTGTGAAAACTCAAACATTTGTTTCATCATGGCAACTGAGAAGAAAACAAATTTAACTAAAAGCTGTTGAAAACTGAAAAAAAAAAATAGCCTCTGCTGTCCTTGGAAAAACAAAATATATATCGAGGATAGCAGAGATTTTCCATGAAAATGTGTTCAATTCAAAACCCAATTTGCCTTTGAAATAATTAAAGCAGAAAATGTCTGTCTACCCGGAACTGGAAACTTTGCACCAGGGTAGGGAACATTAAGATTTTCCACTAATACCACAATTTCAAACCCATTCGCTCTATTGCAACTGTTTCAAAGGGATAGCTCCAGGATGGTTAAACTGAGTGCAGTCAAGTCGATAGCCCACAGAATATATTTTAAGTGTCATGATGCTAAAAGACAGAGTTGAAGCCCCCAGACAAAACCTTTCTATCTTGACACTGCCCAAGGAGAGACAGAAGGTCAATGGGATTAGAACCTAGATCTCCTGCTCTAGCACCATATCTGCTGTCCGATATTGCTGCCAGTTAAATGGCAGTGCTGTTGAGCAGTGCACAGAACATACACATAATAAGACACAGTCCACCCCCCTAAAAGCTTCCAGTCCTAATGGACAAGGCAGAGAAAGGGAGGGAGGAGATACAGAGGCACAGGGCGGGGAAGTAACTGGCCCAAGGTCGCCCAGCAGATCAGTGGCAGAACCAAGATCAGAACCCAAGTCTCCTGACTGCCACTGACCTGCACAACATAGACATAAAGTCACAGAGGGAAATAATGCAACCTAGAAGTAACTGAGTGATGCTACTAGCCCATCATCACACAGAGATGGAAGTGCAGCTGGGATTGGTGCCCTAAATCAATCTGTAAATAGGTAGCGGGCCGTCTATGTGGAGAAATCATCACAGACGAGCTGCCACATAGGAAGCTGGGTGAGTCACTGTCGTATTTCTCTGGAAAGTGGGAATTGGGCTGTGCTGTCATTTTAGTATGTTAGTTTCATGCCCAAGCTGTGGACTTGCTGTTTGTCACAATAGGGAACCATCTTGCCTAGAACTGTTGGATTTGGATTGTACTTTGTTCCATCCTTCATACTGCATTTTATCTGAGGCCAGAGCCTCAGCTGGTGTAAACTGACCGAGCACCATTGAGTTTAAGTGAAATAATCCAGTTTTCACTAATGTGATAATGCACCTGATTACTGCTCTGAGTGATGGGTGAAGAGCACTTGTGTCTCCTCGACAATGGAAGTAATGAGTGCTGTACACCATTGACATCACATCATGAGATATTTCAGAAAGAGAATCAGGATCATTTCCTCTGTCACTGTAATCCTGGCCACTGCCCTTCTCCTTCCCTCCACAGCCATCACACTGAGGAAGAAAATGTCCAACCGAACCACCGTGACCGAGTTCCTTCTCCTGGGATTCTCTGATGTTCAGGAGCTGCAGATTTTACATTTCATGGTGTTTCTAGTGATTTACCTGGCAGCCCTGATAGGGAATCTTCTCATCATCACCGTTGTTGTCCTCGACCACCATCTTCACACCCCCATGTACTTCTTCCTGATGAATTTGTCCATTCTAGACATTGGCTCCATCTCTGTCACTGTCCCCAAATCCATGGCGAATTCCCTCATGAACATCAGGTCAATTTCTTATTCTGGATGTGTTGCCCAAGTTTTTCTCTTTGTCTTTTTTGTTTCAGCAGATCTTGCTTTTTTGACTGTCATGGCGTACGATCGATACGTCGCCATCTGCCAACCTCTGCACTATGAGAGAGTGATAAACAGGAGAGCTTGTGTCCAAATGGCAGCTGGTGTCTGGATCAGTGTTTTTCTCTACTCTGCATTCCACACTGGGATCACATTTGCAGTCTCCTTCTGTGGAGGCAATATGGTGGATCAATTCTTCTGTGAAATCCCCCAGCTCCTCAAGCTCGCCTGCTCTGACACATACCTCAGTGAAACTTGGGCTATTGCCTTTAGTGTGTGCTTAGCTTCAAGTTGCTTTGTTTTAATAATTGTGTCATATGTTCACATCTTTACCATGGTGCTGAGAATCCCCGCTGAGCAGGGCCGGCATAAAGCCCTATCCACCTGCCTTCCTCACCTCACTGTGGTGTCCTTGTTCTTTTGCACTGCTAACTTTGCCTACAGTCATCCCACCTCCAGCTCAACCTCAACTCTGGATCTCGTGGTGGCTGTTCTCTATTCCGTGCTGCCAGCAGTGATGAATCCAGTCATCTACAGCATGAGGAACAAGGAGATCAAAGCTGCATTGAGGAAACTGATAGCGTGGATGTTATCCACCAAAAATAAACTGTCCATTTTTTCCCTTTGGTTGTGATTTCATTCTGTGTTTCTTTATAAATGTAATCCTCTGATGACATTATCGACTCCATGAGAACATACTTTGTCATTTGCTTATGCAGAAAGGTGTATTTAGACAGGTAAAAATGTACACAAACACCACTCAAGTCAGTGGAGTTACTGTAGATTTACACCAGTGTAAATAAGATCAGACTCTACCTATCTATCTATCATGTTTTTTGTACTGACACCCATCATCCGAGCACCTTCCACCTCAAATGAATAGCCATAATCAAGTCCCCAGTGGGCTTCATGAAGTCTCTCTGTCTTCTTTCTTGGGGCATAAACTCTGCTTGGGGTGCCATGGCTTTTGGTTAATTGTTTGCTTGTGTAACAGAGTGGGGTATGATGGTGTCAAACTGTTAACTCTGTTGTAGTGTGTGTGGAAATATTGGCATGGTGACAGCACAAGTCTGGCCTGCCTCAATGGCAGCCTGTTGTGCTGCTTTCCAGACAGCTGCCTTGCCTGGGAAAGGTGTTTGATACCATCATAGGAGGACCTCATTGAGAGCCATCCAGGCGAGAGTCTGAGGCCATCGAGTTTTGTTGTGTCTCGACTACTTGCCCTCCCACAGGCAAAAAAATGATTTTTCTATACAGGGGGCCCACAGGAATGAATGTTGGAGATGGAACTTCACTGTTTGAACCCATGGCACAGTGACAGGGGCCTATTTAAGAGTGCTATTCTGCTCTATGCAGAGAGGGGCCGACCATGCCCACACGTAGGAAAGACTTGCAGGAGCAAGAGGGTGGGAGGGACTCTGCCCAGCCTGAAACCTCAGACTCACAGAATGGATGAGATCAGACTAGGGGAGGGGGTGTCTCAGGACCATCTTCTTTCCAAAGATCTGTAACGCTCGAGGGCTTAATGCATAAAGTTTCTGTGGTTAAGAAATACCTTTGCTAAACCCATGTTCCTCTCCTTCTTGTCACATTCATCTTAAAGGGCTTCAACCAGAGTGAGCACAGCCTAGGTGAAGCTCTGGCAGAGTGTGTGTAAGTGACCTGGGGGCTTGGGGGAACTCAGACACTGGTTTTGAGCTCTAAGGCAGCTGGACAGGGGCCTCCCAGTGGCCAAAGGAAGGGCGTCAGACCAGAGGTCTGAGCTGGGGAATGGTGTCTACAGCCCCAGAGCTAGAAACAACGATGAGACTCTACCCAGATACAATTACCTTGGAAGAACATGCCACCCAGTGATTGGGTCTGCTTTCATGAGATGGGTGACTATACAACTGGGTACTGGGCCAGATTGTAACAGCTAGCTCGTCTGGCTATTGTTTTGTTTTATCAGTTGGTCAATTTGCTTTTAGGATTTTGTTTTGTTTTTTTGTGGGGTGGGGAGGGAAATGATTGGCTACATAGGGGTTTCACAAAAAGAAAAGGAGGACTTGTGGCACCTTAGAGACTAGCCAATTTATTTGAGCATAAGCTTTCGTGAGCTACAGCTCACTCCGTCAGATGCATCCGATGAAGTGAGCTGTAGCTCACGAAAGCTTATGCTCAAATAAATTTGTTAGTGTCTAAGGTGCCACAAGTCCTCCTTTTCTTTTTGCGGCTACAGACTAACACAGCTGCTACTCTGAAACCTGTCATTATGGGGGTTTCAGTAATTTGTCATGTATTCGGGAGGGCAATGTATTATTGCTTTGACTGGGTTTTCTGAGAGAGCTGAAGGTTTGCTTCCCACAAAGATGAAGGGGTGGGGAAAGAGTTTCTGTAGCTGTCTGAATGACTGAGTTCCTGTTGAAATGACTAATTTTAACATGCCTAGAGCCTGAGCTAGGCTTCTTTTTTATTAATGTAAATGTAAATGTAAATAAATAAATAAAATCTATGTCATTCTTGCTATGGTGAGAAGGCCTTTTTGAAGAGAAACTTACTCCAGTGTTTCCTGAAGAAGAACTGACTCTGGATAGTAAGCCCATATTTGGATCCCATTGAAGTCACTGGGCTAAAGCCAGTCACTTCAAAGGGGTCAGGACTTGGCCAACAGCCAATATACACAGGGATCCAAATGTTGCTAAAGGCAGCCTGGAGAAAGCGAATGGGCCAGAGATGTAAGTGTGAGATTCCCATCTTCTGTGCCAATGAAGAGTAGCTCCATTGACATCAAGGGTTTAATACTGATGAGATTCTGGCTCAATGTCTCCCGACTCAATTCAATGGTAACCTAAACACTGGTGTAAGTTACTTGTCTGGGGTCATTTTGTTCTAACCTCGATGTAAATGGAAAAGTGCCAACACTTGCACTGATCTGGATTCCATGCGGGATCCTGGGTCGATCTGCTCACAAGATGAGAAAGGAGCTCAGAATTTGGTTGATTCATTTATTTATTAATTATTCCTTCTCTGTGGATTGTTGTGTAAACTATGTATATGATAGATAAAAGAGGAGTATGTGATTAGACAGACATAGTGATGGGACCGTTCCTTGTCCTAATACACAAACTAATAATGTCATAATGCTAGATTTCTGTTTATGAATTAGTTTATGCTAATTATTGTACAGCTTTTCCTGCCATTACTGTCTATGTCCAGATAATGATTTTCTTATAAGTATTCTTTATTAAACGTTATTCACCAAAGCATGTCTATGAATATTTCTTACTCCACAGCTCATTAACAAGCACCTCATCCTATGTACTGGGTGTGTGAACTTAGAGCTCTTTCATGTGGATACATTTTCAACACACTGTTTCTTTTCTTTGACTGGATAAATTGAAGAATTAGAAAGCTTAAAAATGAAGAGGCCAATCCTCAGATGGTGTAAATTGTTATAGTGCCATTGAAGTCAATAGCGCAAAGAGAATTTATATCATTGGAGGATCCATGCGGAACACTCATGATTATGAATTAACCCCTGCCCTCCCCGCCCCCCTTGAATATCCTGTACAAAGGCCCTGGTTCAGGAAACCACTTTGGTATGTGCTTAACTTTAATGACGTGAGTAGTCCCTTCAAAGCTTAAAGTTAAACTCATTCCTAAGCACTTTGCTGGATTAGGGTCCGGGTTAGAGCCAAAGGCTGTATGTAACAGGACCTTACCCAAACTGCTTTTACACCCAGCCACTGCCTCAATTCCTCTCCTTCCCCAGTCAAATGTCCCACTGCAATTGGTGCACTGGAATTACTCTCCCCTCTGGGGTTTGGATTATTTACACGGAATAACAGTTAAAAGCCAGAATCTAGGGGCTGCCTTCTCCAGGCTCACTAGGCCATTATGACCCTCCTGGGCTCCTAAGTCCCTCTGATGGGTTCTGTTCCTGCCCAAGAGCGCAGATCCCTCCAGCCAGATATCTCCTCTGGCTGCCGTGGAGAACTTCTTCCCAAGTCCTCCCTGACCCTGGGTCCCCTTTGGATCCCCTGGGGGAGTCTCCTGATCCCTGAAATTCTTCTAGCCTTTACTCTTGGATCAGGGCATCAGGCTCAGCTCTCTCTGCTTCTCAGATCTCTGAGCGGTGGAGCTCTGTCAGACCCATCCCAGACCCATGGCCTCTCCAGACAGATCTCCCCTAGGTCTGTCCTACCCACTGGTGCCCCTCATTCTGATGGATCAGGCTCCCTCCCATGCCTGGTCACTGATCTAACCCAGCCCCAACCCAAACCCTCACCTGGGATCAGATGACATGGCACAGCTGTGGATGAGCCCATCTCCCCTTAAAAGGCCAGCCCACCCTGAGGCACTGAGATTTTCAACTGGACCTAGGGTATTTAGGTGCCCGACTTCTATTGTTTTTCACTGGGAGATCAGCACCTAACTCTGCTGGCATTGCCAGCAGATCAAGGGACGTGATCGTTCCCCTCTATTCAACATTGGTGAGGCCACATCTGGAGTACTGTGTCCAGTTTTGGGCCTACACTATACTACAAGAAGGATGTGGAAAAACTGGAAGGCGTCCAGCAGAGGGCAACAAAAATGATTAGGGGACTGAACACATGACTTATGAGGAGATGCTGAGGGAACTGGGATTGTTCAGTCTGCAGAAGAGAAGAAGGAGGGGGATTTGATAGCTGCTTTCAACTACCTGAAAGGGGGTTCCAAAGGGGATGGATCTAGACTGTTCTCAGCGGTAGCGGATGACAGAACAAGGAGTAATGGTCTCAGGTTGCAGTGGAGGAGGTTTAGGTTGGATATTAGGAAAACCTTTTTCACTAGGAGGGTGGTGAAGCACTGGAATAGGTTACCTAGGGAGGTGGTGGAATCTCCTTCCTTTGAGGTTTCTAAGGTCAGGCTTGACAAAACCCTGGCTGGGATGCTTTAGTTGGGGATTTGTCCTGCTTTGAGCAGGGGGTTGGACTAGATGACCTCCTGAGGTCCCTTCCAACCCTGATATTCTATGATACTATGATCTTTCTTCTAGTTTTCCAAAATGTTACCTCTTCATGGCAAAGTTCTTCATACTTTGATATGTTCTCTTATTGTTTCTTTTTTATGTGTCTGTCTTCTGGTCTGGCAATATGAGTCTATATGGGCTTGTTTGTCTTCTTTTCCACAACTATGTCCAGCCTTTTTGCTTGCACTGTTCGGTCTGCGACAATTGCCAGATCCCTTCATTTTCTAGAGCATTTTCAATTCGGTGGTTGTAATAGTGCATGGTTTGTTTAAATCCATATATGCCACAGAGGCTCCAAGGGAGACACTTGGCAACCACATTGCATCCATTCATATCTTCTCTCCCAGTCAGGCTCCTGTAGGAGCTCAACACAGACTCCCCATCTCTTCATTTTCAGAACACATTCTGAAGTTTTGTCATTCAATTTTGCTTTCTACATCATTAAGCCATATTCATGTGCTCTCCTAATCACGCTTTCTCTCTCTCTTTTGAGGTATTTTTCTTCAAGCCACAAGTTTGTTAATCTTCTCTCACTAATGGGTTTGATCCCTCTCAACCACTGTCTGTCCATTCATTTCTTTGTAAATCTTTCAAACCTTTCTTCGGCAATTAGCTTTCTCCTTTCTTTCATGCTTTCTTGGGCTGCGATGCAGCTCAGTCATCGCTTGTTATCACGACCAGATGATCTTTAAACTGGTTGACTCTGTATATAATTTGATATTATATTCTTCATTATCAGTTGCTTCCTCCACAGATAGCAGACATTTTTCCTCCATCACATCATCAGATGTGAAGCCTGTCCAAGTCTTGATTGATATTGAATGCTCTGTGCATCACCAGAAGCTTTCGTGTTTGGATATCAATTTCTTTCTTCCCCACGTGATCCACTGGATCACTCTGGCAAGTTTTCTGGTCCATTTAAAGACAGGGGGTCTGAATCTCAAGTGATAAGCAATATTACTGTATTATAAGAGTCTACAGAGTGAGGTCTTTTCTGAAAGCTAATGACACCCTTGTGATTAATATCATTGTGAAATGTATGTATAACACTATATGAGGAAATATGGATCCTTAATTATATTCTGTTTTAAAGTCTGTGGCCAAACAGGGAGAAACTGGTTGCCTCCCAGAAAAGAGAGAAGGCAGCAGTCTATGTGTCTCCTACGTAAATTAAGCATGGTGGAACCAAAACAATGAAAGCTCCATTTGTATATGGGGACTGGGAAGCCCACAGGAAGGGAAGAACATGATAAGGTCATCCTGCCTCTTGAAGTAAGGCTATGGGGTTGACTTGGCTTTTTTACACTTGGTGGAAGAGGTGATGGACAGTAATTCCAAAGCCACAACTGCCTTGGCATCTGGCAACCAGGAAGGCTCGGATTCCCAAAGGAAGTGAAGGGAACTAAGCATCCAAATTACAGTTGGATGTGAGTACCTAACTCCCATAGGCTCCTTTGAAAATCTCAGACAGACTTCATATTTTGTCAAGGATTAGTTCCAATATTAGGGCCTCAGCTATGCAGTGCCATGCTGTTTCAGACTGAGAAGAGGGACTCAGTTTAAATACGTCTTCACAGCTGCTTTACCCTCCCTCCAACCTTGAATACTTGGTCATGCACGACGTTTCTTCTGCATGTTCTGCTTTTTTGGGTGAATCTCTGTGCAGATAAAGCTGGGCGGAGGAACTGTTATTGTGTGCATGGAGGAAAGACCGAGAGGGAAATCAAAGATCTTAGAAACATCTAAGGCACCAAAGTTTAGTGTCCACATTTCATTTTGCAACCATGTAAAGACACTTCAAACCTAGCTGGACAATAAGGGCCAAATGATAAAAGTCCCTTCTCAAACTTCCTGCCTCTAACTTCACAGGAATTTTTTCAGGCCCAGTGTTGTGAAATCCTCAGTGATGTGAGGGAAGAAGAAAGGCCCAATCAAAGAGATCGTTAAATCCAGTTAAGATTATAGGTGATCTTCATAATTCTGTTGAGATCTGGGCTAGGTTATTCAAAATGACCTTGTCATAACCATAGGGGTAGCCTAAATTCCTCCTTACCTGTAAGGGGTTAAGAAGCTCAAGTAATCTGGTTGGCACCTGACCAAAGGAACCAATGGGGAAAAAAGATACTTTCAAATCTGGGGGGGGGAAGGGGGGGCGAGAGGCTTTGTTTTGGGTTCTTTGTTTCTGTGGGACTCTTGGGACTAAGAGGGACCAGATATCAATCCATGTTCTCCAAACCTTTCTAAACAAGTCTCTCATATTTCAGACTTGTAAGTAACAGCCAGGCAAGGTGTATTAGTTTATCTTTGTTTTCGCAACTTGTGAATTTTCCCTTTGCTAGAATTTTATCCCTGTTTTGTTGTAACTTTGAAACTAAGGCTAGAGGGTGTTCCTCTGTGCTCTTTCAATTTTCTGCTACTCTGTAAGATTAACTACCAGCCTAAGTTTACAGAGGTGATTCTTTTACCTTTTTCTCTTTAAATAAAATCCTTCTTTTTAAGACGTCCAATATATCAATGGTATATCAATGGATGATCAGTCCACTGAGAACAGAGTGACGGTACCCTTTAGATGTTAATTGCAGATCTCTACAGTTTAGCAAGGTTACTGCTTTTATACTCCAGTATAATACTAATTAACATTAAACTGTCCTTTACCATAATTTGATACCCACCACCTTCTTATTTGCTCTTTACATTACACATTATTTCAATTAACATCTGCACCAATGTCCTTCCCATACTATCAAGATAGGTAGCATTTTAATAAAACATTCTCAACAATTCTTAAAAACACTGATTAAAGCCTTGCTTAAACCAGTTATAACCCAAACATAACAGTAACATAGCCCTGGGCCCTGTCCTTGTCAACTCTTACTTTCCCATAACACTCTGTCTCCAACTTATCTCTAAATTTCTCACACTAGCAACTGCAATTTCCCATATTCCTCTACACTTGGGCTAACTTAGACCCCAAATCTAACATCTACTTATTTCTTAACCTAACCACCCTTTTGGCTATATTGTTAAAAAAATGTAACTTATTTCTAGCCTGAGTTTCCAGCCATTGGATCATTTTCTTCCTTTTTCTGCCAGACTAAAAAGTCCTCTTTGATCAGAAATTTCCCCCCCATGTAGATACTTATAGACCATGATCAAATCACCTTTTAACTTTCTCCTTGTTAAGATCCATAGACTGAGTTTCTCATCCAGACCACCACCTTGGGGCCAAAGCAATATACATTGTTGTATACAAAGCAGTTGTATCATTGTTCATATGGATCTGTATACATCTTATTATGCTCACACTGTATATGCTTTAACTTCCATTCCTTGTAAGCCCGATTACTTGAGTAGGGTGGCTGATAGTTTGAGAGAGAGCAGATTTTTGTTCTCTGTATCTGCATACTCTCATCTGCAAAACCCTGATCACTAGTTATTATCTCAGCTGCTCATGACTCAACATCACAGCTTATGTTAGCAGGGACACTTCTGCAGCCAGATCAGAGGGTATGTTTTGTTTGGACTGGGAGCAAAGCACTCTGAATGAAGAAATGGGACTATGGCTCCTGCGTCCTCTGAAGCTAAACTGACTGATTTTTCCATTGTTCTAAGACCCAGGGGGGTTGGGTCTGTAGTCCCTTTGTAACCAATTGGTGAGGATATATGCTCAAGCCTTCCCCAGGAAAGGGGGTGTAGGCTTGGGGGAATATTTTGGGGGAACAGTACTCCAAGTGGTCCTTTCCCTGATTGTTTGTTAAATCACTTGGTGGTGGCAGCGATCCCAAGGCAAGAAAGGAATCTGTGCCTTGGGGAAGTTTTAACCTAAGCTGGTAAGAATAAGCTTGGGGGGTCTTTCATGTGGGTCCCCACATCTGTACCCAAGAGTTCAGAGTGGGGAAGGAACCCTGACAGACCTAAAGAAATTAGACACTGATCTGTCAGTGGGAGTTGGGTGCCAAAGTTCTTTAGGCCATTCTCAAAATCATACCCTAAATCATGCCTAAATTCTGCATCATGACTTTCCTGAAGGCCCCCTTCACCTCTTTGTTTCTCAGACTGTAGATGATGGGGTTGAGCATTGGGGTGGTGACCGTGTACATAAGTGACAGAGCTTTATGGAAAGCTGGGGACAGGTCCGCTGATGGTGCCACTTACATGATAATGATGGTCCCATAATACAGACTCACCACCAGCAGGTGAGAGGAGCAGTTGGAAAAGGCCTTTTGCCTCCCGGCGAAGGAGGCGATTTGCTGGATGGCCGAGAGGATAAGAACGTAAGACACAATTATGAAGAGGAAAGGGATCAGGGCTACCAGGGAGCAGCAGACCAGAATGATCATTTCCGCCAGGGGGCTTTTTGCACAGGATAATTTGAGCAGCTCCGCCATGTCACAGAAGAAATTATTAATTTCATTGGGGCCGCAGAAGTTTAGCTGGGGCACCATTCCCACTACTAAAGCTGAGGCTGAGAAACCAGTTATCCAGGAGGCAGATACCAACAGAAGGCAGACCCTGAAGTTCATCATAACCTTATAGCTGAGTGGGTTGCATATGGCTAAGTAACGGTCATAAGCCATGACTGCAAGAAGGAAGCACTCTATGGAAGCCAAAGCACCAAAGAAAAATAACTGTGTGATACAGTCCCTGAAGGAGATTGTCCTATCCTCTACCAGGAACCCAGCCAGCAACCTGGGGGAAATGACTGAGGTGTAGCAGGTCTCCAGGAAAGACAAGTTCGCCAGGAAGAAGTACATGGGGGTGTGAAGCTTCTGATCAGCCACAACTAGCACAAGAACTGTTACCCAAGAATTTGACATTCCTGCGTGCTACCCCAGAACTTGACAGTACTGCAGCCAGCAATTTTGTATGTTCAGTCACTGCCAGCTGAAAACCAAACATCACATAGCTAGGAAAATCATAGGCCCTGAGAGGCATGGCCAAATAACTGCGTGTTTGCAGTTTTGCTATCAGAATGGGAGGTTGGGACAAGAAGTGAAGATTCGAGGAAAATAAAAGGAATGTTTGGATAATGACTTAGGTTTTAGGTGCCTCTAATATGTAAGTTTTATTGTTGATATGAATAGAAATGCTTTCCTGATAAGGAGAATAATGAATTGTTATGGCTGTTGTTAGAGAAATTATTAGTCTATTAGCGGCTGAGTTATGTGCTTTGTCCGGATAAAATTTATAAATATTTTAGTTAGGAAGTGTGCTTTGGAGCAGTCCGAGAAAGCTGTCTTTGGGCAAGGATTTGACAGCTAAGTTCCCCAGCAGCTAGACGGAAAGCAGGGCCCCCCTGAAGCCTGGCTGCTGATCCCTCAAAACCATTTCTTAACTTTAGGTTTTGAAATGCTTTAAACCTACTGCAACAGAGTGTGTGTGTGTGTGTGTGTGTGTGTGTGTGTGTGATCTAATAAAAAGTAGTTTTAGGTGAAAGCACTTTTGCTTCTACCAATCATTTATCAGACGGATGAGCTGTGCCCCCATCGATTTATTCCTGACACCGCTTGGAGAAAAACAAGTAAGTTACCACTGCTTTGGTTTCTGAAAACCCTGGTTAACACACTCTCCTCAATGGGCTGGGATCCCCCATCTGAACTACATCTCCCATAATGCAGCAGGAACAGGAACTCCATATTGCACAGCTTCCCCTTATTAAAATGAGAGACCATGATGCATTATGGGAGGTGTACTCTAACTGAGGATGCCAGCCACAGGGGAGAATACAGACACAAAAAGAAAACTACAACTTCCAAGAGGCACTGCATTCCCCATTTAAAATATGTTGATGAAAAAATGAAATTTTCCATTGAACAGACACCTTTTTGAAAATTAAAAAAAAAAATTACTCAAAACCCCAATATCCCAATGAAAAACAGTTGTAGGAAAATTTTCAGCCCCAGATTTTAGTATGAATGCGATTTTGGTCGATAGGACTAGATGCTTTAGCTCCAGTCCAATGGGTCAGAAAACAACATATGAGCTTAACTACAAGATATGAACTTTTAGAAAAATGCCTGCATGGAAATATGAGTCTAGCACTTTGCCCTGCAGGAGCCCAGACCTGGGCTCAATTTAGCTTCAGAGGACGCAAGAGCCATAGTCCCATTTCTTCATTCAGAGTGCTTTGCTCCCAGTCCAAACAAAACATACCCTCTGATCTGGCTGCAGAAGTGTCCCTGCTAACATAAGCTGTGATGTTGAGTCATGAGCAGCTGAGATAATAACTAGTGATCAGGATTTTGCAGATGAGAGTATGCAGATACAGAGAACAAAAATCTGCTCTCTCTCAAACTATCAGCCACCCTACTCAAGTAATCGGGCTTACAAGGAATGGAAGTTAAAGCATATACAGTGTGAGCATAATAAGATGTATACAGATCCATATGAACAATGATACAACTGCTTTGTATACAACAATGTATATTGCTTTGGCCCCAAGGTGGTGGACTGGATGAGAAACTCAGTCTATGGATCTTAACAAGGAGAAAGTTAAAAGGTGATTTGATCATGGTCTATAAGTATCTACATGGGGGGGAAATTTCTGATCAAAGAGGACTTTTTAGTCTGGCAGAAAAAGGAAGAAAATGATCCAATGGCTGGAAACTCAGGCTAGAAATAAGTTACATTTTTTTAACAATATAGCCAAAAGGGTGGTTAGGTTAAGAAATAAGTAGATGTTAGATTTGGGGTCTAAGTTAGCCCAAGTGTAGAGGAGTATGGGAAATTGCAGTTGCTAGTGTGAGAAATTTAGAGATAAGTTGGAGACAGAGTGTTATGGGAAAGTAAGAGTTGACAAGGACAGGGCCCAGGGCTATGTTACTGTTATGTTTGGGTTATAACTGGTTTAAGCAAGGCTTTAATCAGTGTTTTTAAGAATTGTTGAGAATGTTTTATTAAAATGCTACCTATCTTGATAGTATGGGAAGGACATTGGTGCAGATGTTAATTGAAATAATGTGTAATGTAAAGAGCAAATAAGAAGGTGGTGGGTATCAAATTATGGTAAAGGACAGTTTAATGTTAATTAGTATTATACTGGAGTATAAAAGCAGTAACCTTGCTAAACTGTAGAGATCTGCAATTAACATCTAAAGGGTACCGTCACTCTGTTCTCGGTGGACTGATCATCCATTGATATACCATTCCATCTTTGAGTGTAAGTGTAATTGTAGGATTGTGTAAGTGGTAATTGCACGCTTGTTTGCTTAACTGATCAATTTTCTTTTTAATAAAGTTTGGTTGTATTATTCAAAGTGTTTCACAGGTGTCCAGTAGTAAATACATTTTCTGTAATTGACTGAGACGCTCGAACCTGAAAACTAAGTTGAATTTTATTTCACCCTTATCTTTAACTACTTAATATTATTTGGGGACATTTCAACATAAAGGCTACAACAGTGAGTGTAATTAACCATTGGAACAACTTATTAAGAGATATAGTGGATAATCCATCATTTGGAGTCTTTAAATCAAGATTGGCTGTTTCTTTCTAAAAGATCAGCTATTGCTCAACCACAAGATATGGGCTTGATGCAAGAATCATTGGGTTAAATTCTCTGGCCTGTGTTATGCAGGAGCTCAGACTAGATGATTGTAATGGTACCTTCTAGCTTTGAAATCTACGAATCTGTGACCTAATATGTCTCTTATATCCTTAATATCAATTATTCTATGATAGTTTATGGAGAGTCAGTATGATCCAGGGATATTGATTAGTGCTCTGAAATTCTGGCAGGCAGGGATTTATTCCTGGCTTTAGCATTGACCAGCTTCATGGTCTTGAGGATGTCACTTCCCATGTTCTGTCTCAGTTTCCTGAATTCTAAAACTGAAGCTTTTACTTTGTGACTATGGCACCAACAAGGAGGTATTCAGATAATCCCAGCAAGATGTGGTCTTGCATCAGTTGAGAACAAGATAGCTGCAATGGCAGGTGTCACTGTGCCTCAGTGGGTTACATCTGAGAATACCAGATTCAGGACAAACAACTGAGAAACAGGGCAGACTCACTCCAAACTGGTGGTTATTCTATCATTAGATTATACCAAGCTAGTAACAAAAGTAAACTTCTGTCTCACCACACTGGTTAACAAGAAGTCAAAGATGCAGTCTCCTTAGGAATTTCATCCCTAGTTTCACCAGCCAGACACTAGACTTTATGATGAGTGGTTACTGAAAATCAATTTATCAAACAAAGGGTTCTTCTAATCCCAAGAGATCTGCTACATAGCCAGGTCAATATATAACTCAGATCTTACCCAATAATCACACTGCTGTCAATCTTTTAGTAACTAACATCTAAAGGTTTATTAGTAAAAGAAAAGAAGAAGAGAATTAAAATGGTTAATAGATCATATACATACAATAATTGGAATGTCCTTATATCAGGTTTGTAGCAGTGATGTTATAGACAGCTGGTTTGTAAAGTCTCTCTGGTAACTTCCTCAGTCCATAGTTCAATATGCTCCTTTTAGTTGTAAATCCATGGTCCAGATAATCAGGGCAGGAAATAGGCAAAATGTAGTCACCCCAAGGGTCTTTTACAACCTTTGCCACATGCCTGGAAATTTTCTGTTTCAAACAAAGCTCATATAACAGTTTGTGGAAAGTTACTGGCAAAAGATGGAGTCCGGGGTCACATGAGCATATCACATATCCTTACATGGCTTGCTGACTCACAGGGGGTAGCCATTGGCCCCTTGGAGGCTGAGAAGTCTGCAGGAAGAGCCTTCTGGGAGCAATGAGTCTCTTCTATAGCCCATTGTGAGAGCTAAGTATCTTTGATGGGCCATCAACACAAAGCTGTCTAGCCTAGATGTAAATCTTATCTGGTAGGTGTTGCCCAGGAATACAGCAATATGTAAGATACCGATGCATAGACAATATTCATAACTTCAGATACAAAAACAATGCATGCATATAAAAACAGAATAATCATACTTAGCAAATCATAACTTTTCCATTGACACCTTACATGACATGCTTTGTACAAGATTTGTTGCAATTGTCTAACAGTGGCACTGTCACTGATATTGGTTATATTTGCTTATATTTCAATCATACAGCCTCACAGCGGGGTCCTGTCCAATGTGCAGAAGAAAGAATGCTTTTACATAAAGTGTATAGAGCTGAGGTTGAAGGAAGTAGAGGGGTGGCTCAGGGCCGTAATAAGAGTGGGGCAGCCACACGGGGCGCAAAGCCTGCAGGGGCAGAAAAATGGGGCGACACAGGATCGGGCCCAGTGGTGTCAGCTGGAGCAGAGGGTGCTCAGCACCCCATCCCGCTCCTGCTGACCCCAGCTGGAGCAAGCTCTCCCTGCGGTGCTAGGACCACTGGCTCCCTGCCCATGGGCCTGAGCGGAGGCGTGTGTCAGACACGCCCCTGGCTACCCCGCAGCTCCTGGTGGCTGCTGGCAGGTTGCCAGGGTTACCACCATACATCAGGGTTTTCCCAGACATTTCCTCTTTTTTTGTCATCCGCCCTCGGTCTGGGTGGATTTTTGAAATAAGAGGAAATTTCTGGGAAAGAGCCGTCTCCACACCCCCGCCCCCATTGGTCCCTCCTCTGCATGTGCCGCTGCCAGATCCCGCCCTCCTCGCCCCGCCCTGGCCCAGACCGCCAAGTAAGAGGAGCCACCATGTGCCTCTCGGCCAGGTGATAGGGCCAGGCCACAGCTCCCTGGCCTGGGGAGGGGGAGAGGCCCACAGGGAGGTGCTGACTGATGGGCTGGCGCTGCGTCCCGGGCCTGCACCAGCCACCCTACCACCTCCCTCACCCCCCAAATACCCCTCCCAGTACACACACACTCCTCCAGCACCCCCCAAATACCAGCTCCAGCGCCTCCCAAACACCCTTCCCAGTATACACACACTGCCCTCCAGCACCCCCAAATACCCCCTCCCAGTACCTCCCAAATACCTGCTCCGGCACCCACCAAATACCCCCTTCCCAGGACACACACACACAGAGTGTACTCGATTTGGGAACTTGAAATATGGTAATCCTAGGGGTCGCTCCATTCATACTGCCTCGGTTTCCGGAGCTGGCGGGAGAGAGTCTGTCCTGCTAGCAGCAGCCCCCAGACCCTGGGCTAGGCACCGGGCTTGTGTGACTGAGCTCAGAGCTCGGACTGTGCGACTGTGAGCCTGGCAGCCATGGGGCTGAGGCAGGGCAGCCAAGGGGAGCAAGGGGCGGTTCCCACTCTGCATGCAGGGAGCGTGGGGAGAGTGACCCAGCTGCTGAGAGGCAGGTGCCCAAGGGGATGAGCAGGGAACACTTCAGGGAGCATAAGGGCCGGCTCCAGGGGGTGTTGTTGGCTGGCGCCAGGCTCCTTTGGGGCAGAGGCAAGAGCACATCAGAGATGCAGCTCGGAGCTGTGCCACCCGCCCTGCCTGGGGAGTGCCTGGCCATACAGAGGCAGCCTGGCTCGAGGAGCAGGGCAGGGAGGGATGTCGGACAAGCCAGCCAGTACCCCAGCTCCCATATCATGGAGAGCCAGGGGCCCGAGTGGGCTGGGTGGCTCCCTAGGGGCCATGCCCCACAGTTTGAAAACCTCTCTGCTAAATGGAAGGCAGAAATCAGGTGGAGGGGAGGAATGTGACCCTTCATGCACACCCCTCATGCACTAGGAGGCACACGTATGCTTGCTCGCCCCCGGGTGCTAAAATGCTTAGTTATGCTCTGGGGTGGCTAGAGTTGGGGAGAGGAGCCTGGCTCGGGGGGCTGGCCAGAGTGGAGGGGTGGAGACAGGGCTGGCTGGTGGTGGGGAAGGGTCAGGGGCCTGGCAGGAGGGACTGGCCAGAATATAAAAGAAATATAAAGTAAATTAAAAGAATGTTTTTTAAAAAATATGTTTAAAAAATAAAATTTAAAACTTGAAATAAAAAGTAAAATAAATAAATAAATAAATAAATAATAAAAAAGTAAACCCCTACTTGGTGAGAGTCCAGGGGACTTGTGCTCCTCCATCCCATGTCAGGAGCTGCTAGTTACGGCTCTGAGCCACGCCTCTACTTCCTTTAACCTCAGCTGTATAAACTTTATGTAAAACCATAGTTTCTTCTGCACGTCAGACATGACCCCGCCATTGCAGCCATCTTGTTCCCAACTGATGCAAGACCGCATCTTGCTGGGATTATCTGAGTAACTCCTCGTTGGTGCCATTATCAAACACACCAATGTTAAGAACACGCTGTAACTTTTAACACTGAAAAAAATGTTTAATGTCTTCTACTCAGCTGTTTATAATGGATGTGTTTCTGCTCCATATAACACAGTTGACATCACAATGGCATTGAACACTCATCTCTTAGTTTTCATTCAGATATCCTGCTACCTACAGAAGCCTTTGAAGATGCTGAAATGCTATTGACCCAAGACCAATCAGCTGTAGAACCTTGGAGCTGTCACCTGACTATCCAGATAGGTAAAACTACTCACCCATTTAATGTCAAAGACATCCACATGCAGCATCAGCAGGGCATTTGTTATTGTTTTATGGGAACATGCATAGCTTTGGTTATATCATAGGTTCTGCAGTTTTTTCTCAGCTCCAGCTTTAGAAGTAGTTGGTCAGTAGTTTCTCCAAGGAGACAATATAATCCACATACTCAAGATGTAGTAATCTTGATGAATCTTTAAAATTCACACCTCCTACTTTGGCCTCAATCATCCCTGTCAACGGAGAGTGTATTAGAACACTACATGATGCAAGTGAGAGAAGGCATCCCGGGTGTACTCCTGATTTTACGGAAAACCAGTCTGTAATACAACCATTGACCCTCACGCAAATAAATGTGCTGTGTTACAGTTGCTCCAGAAAGCACACTAAGCTCTCGGGCATCCCATACTGGTGTTGCAGTGTCCATAGCACTGATCGATACACTCAGTCAAAAGCAGCTGCAAAGTCTATAAATACAGTGTTAACCTCCTTTGGTTGCTCTTGTTGTTTTTCAGTAACATTCCACAGATCTTTGTATAAACAATTACATAAAATAGTCATTGGAGCAGGAATGGGGGTCTCCCACCTCCACAGGGAGTGCCCTAACCACTGGGAGACAGAGTCATTCTCACTCTGGCGCTCTGGCCCAATGGTTGGCCTTCAGCTAGCCACTGGCTGTTGGTAATTGGCTCCTGTAGTATTGATGGTTTTGACGATCATGGTGCCTTTCTGTGCTTCCAAGGAGGTTGGCCATTTCTTTTGTGATTTTATGCCTCTGTTAAAACTCACCTGTACTGACATCCACCTGGTTGAATTTCTGTCTTTCATAGTGTCTGCCTTTGTGGGTGTGGTCCCATTTCTACTAACCCTAGCTTCCTACTATAGGATCATCTTGATCATCCAAAGGATCCCTTCCAACTCAGGGAAGAGAAAAGTCTTCTCCACCTGCTCCTCACACCTCCAGGTTGTTTCTGTTTCCTATGGGACCATGTAACAGCGTAGCTCCCACCTCTCATGGGCATCCCCTTCTGGTTGGGTGTTTCTGAAGTCTTTAAACAGTCCTGGCCCTGGTATTGGGCTGTACCCACAGGGCTTCCTCCCTGGAGGCAATGGTTTCACCCTCTTAATCTGTTCTGGCCCCAGCTCTCCAGTTGGGTCTCATGACAGTTCAGTCCCCTTCTGGGGGTTTACCGCTGTCCAATTGTAGGCCCTTCCCCAGTGGCCTATGTGGGGGACCCAGACACACCCAATACTCCCCAGCCCAGGGACCCTAAGAATTGTAGTCATGTGCCATCATGTCTCTTTAGCAAAATTGCCTTCAGTTCCCTGGGCCACTTCCCCACAGCCCCAGCCTTCACCAATGCCTTACTGTTAGCTCAGGGCTCTTCCAAGTTCAGGCCCAGCAGCCATCCAGGAACTCTTCCTCACTCCCCCGGTCCCTGCCAGCACTGAGCTGTCCATTGTGTTGCAGTTCCCTTTGGCCAGCCAGGAGCCCCCATCTGCACTCCACTGACTCCAGCAAGGAACTGACTGTATCTGGTTCTGCAGCTCCTTTTATATGGCCCTCCTGGGCCCTGGCTGGCCACCTCCTGCAGCCTCTCTGATTGGCTGCTTCCCCCACAGCCACTCTAGACCATTTGGAGGACCTCTCTACTGCTCCTTTCCTGTGATGGGTGTGGCAGGACCCTGACGCCTTGAGCAGGGGGCCTCTGGGCCTAGTCCACCCCATCACAGACCATCATAATTGTCTCTAGGGCCTCTATAGGAAACAGTCACCAGATTTAAACAAGGTCCTCTCCCTGCTCCATACAGCAATATCTCCCATGTTCAACCCCCTCATCTACAGCCTGAGGAGCAAGGATCTCTGGGAAGGGTCGGAACAAAGTGGTGACTTTCATAACGAAGCGCAGTTTCCCATAAGGTGACCCAAGTGACTGGAGTAAGAGAGGAATGAGGACCTCTAATGTACTGAAGGTTCAGTTCTATTGGAGTAGAGATGGTCAATCCAATGGGACCCAATTACAAATGTCAGGTTTGGGTTGGGTATGAAAACTCAAACTGTAAGATGGTGCAACCCAGCCCCCGCTCCTCCACCAGCCCAACCCCCTTGGAGCCGGGGAGAGAGGAAGCATGGAGGCATGGGCTGGAGGTGGGGTAGGTGTGGAAGGGGAGGCTGGGCAGAGCCACGTAATTTTGGGAACAGGGAGGAGGGCTGTGTCCCCTCCAGGGCAGGATCCACTGCCGGTTGTGCAAAAGCAATAGCAGGCATGGGTAGCAAGGAGCTGGGCAGGCAGATATTGTGGGTGGCCAGGGTGGGGGAGCGGGGACAACATACCACCACAGGTTCCCTGACCCCACTGCTTCCTCAGTCTGCTGTGTGTCTCTGAGGCAAAGGTGAGGGTCTTCCCCACTGCCCTTCTCCACATCCACCTCTGCCAGAGTCCTGGCACTGCCTAAGCTCCCTCTGAACCCCAGTCTACCTGGCATACACCCCAGCCCCAAACCTCAGCGCGCTGTTCAAGGCAACCTGAACCCAACAGTATCCGACTACAAGTGTTGGGTTTGGTCAGGTCAGGTCTGAAAACAACTCGACCCCCTCGGGCTGGGGTCAGGTTTGGATTGATTGTGGCCTAGTTATGTTCAGGCCGGGCTTTAAAATTAGGTTTGAACAGACCTTTATATTGGAGATCCCGTGTAGTGTGCGGTATTTGAAACTGCATCCGATGAAGTGAGCTGTAGCTCACGAAAGCTTATGCTCAAATAAATTTGTTAGTCTCTAAGGTGCCACAAGTACTCCTTTTCTGTTTACAAATTGTAAGTCACAGTTACCTTTTTGTACTTTCATTGTGTGATTCTTTATGAACAGAAATAAAAAAATTAATTGAAGAAAGAAAGAACTGGAACTTTTCTCCAGAGCCTTTTTGTCATTAAAGCTTTACCAAATTCATAACCCTCTTGAGGTTCCCATGTTAATTTTGTTTGTGCAACAGACATTTCAAAATGCTAGCGGAGGGTATTATTATGTCTCTTCACTGAGGGAGTCAAAGCAATCCACAAAAGGGTCGGGAAGAAAATCATTGCAATGATGTAATCTTTAGTGAATGGGGAAAAGGCATATAACTAAGCAGCAATGTCATCTAAAAGGTGCTGCAAGTCGATAACCAAGTCCCAGCTTCTCAACATTCGAATGAACATCGGAAAGGGGTGTAAGGGACATGTGAGTTGACTGTGCTATCTTATGAATATTATCTATGTGTTTGATCGTTATTGTGTGGCTTGCTAGATGGCTGCTGGGAGGTTAATTCCAATCGGACCAGAGACCACATAGGCTGGGAAGCAGACAATAACCCCTGATATCTCCCTGTTTTCTGGTACTTTAAGGACAGTCCTGGCATCAGTGCCATTAAAGTGTTACCTCCACCATGCTGGGTTCAGCACTGGGGCTGGTAACCACAGATGGGAGGACCAACAGGTGAGAAACTGAAACAAGGAGCTTTGGGAGTGGTTGAAAATCTGAGCCGCTAGAGCTTAGGAGAGAGGGACACAGAGGCTGCAGGGGTACAGACCGTTCCCCCCAGGACCAGCCGTCTGGATAAGCTAAGCCTACCTAAGCTTTAGGTCAGACAGATGCATGTCGGCTGTTTTGTTATGCTTTGATTCCTGCTGTTCAGATTAAATACTTGGCTTCACAAAGGCTGGTTTGGGTCACTGTGTTCATACCAGTCAAGCATGGGGAAGTCTTGCAAGGGCAGATGAACCTACCCAGGTCTGTTCAGCACTCACAGCTGGTAAACAGGTGTTGCAAACCGGGGACTGGGTCTAAAGAGTGGGAGAATTGCGGGTTTGCACCCCAGTCAGGTAAAGGCTCAAGGCCTCTCATCTGCACTGAGAGATGTCAAAGGTGCAGCTAGCCCTGAACCGTGATAAGGACACGGGTTAGGGTGGGTAAATGTTGCTAGTATAGCTAGTAGCCTTACATGCAATATTTGTTTTCCTGTATGCAATAATAATACTAAGCCTTTCTATAGAGCTCTTTGGCAAAGAGTTCCAAAGGCAAAAAACAGGATTAGGCACCCACCCTATGTCCTTTTTGTGCCTTTCAAAGTCTCTCCCTTCCTTCCTAAGTCACAAAGTAAAAGCTTCAATTTTAGAATTCGGGAAACTGAGACAGAACAAGGGAAGTGACATCCTCAAGACCATGAAGCCGGTCAGTGTCAAAGCCAGGAGTAGATCCCTGCTTTTCAGAATTTCAGAGCACTGATCAATCCCCCTGGATCATACTGATTCTCAGTGAACTGTCGTAGCGTAATTGATGTGAGGGATACAAGAGACATATAAGGTCACAGATTCGTAGATATCAAAGCTAGAAGGTTTCAGAGTAACAGCCGTGTTAGTCTGTATTCGCAAAAAGAAAAGGAGTACTTGTGGCACCTTAGAGACTAACCAATTTATCTGAGCAGGAGCTTTCGTGAGCTACAGCTCACTTCATCGGATGCATACTGTGGAAGCTGCAGAAGACAAAGCTAGAAGGGACCTTTATGATCATCTAGTCTGAGCTCCTGCATAACACAGGCCAGAGAATTTCACCCAATGATTCTGGCAACCAGCCCATAACTTTTAGAAAGAAACAGCCACTCTTGATTTAAAGACTCCAAGTGATGGAGTATCCACTACATTCCTTGGTAAGGTGTTCTGATGGTTAACTACACTCATCACTGAATGCATCTGATGAAGTGAGCTGTAGCTCACAAAAGCTTGTGCTCAAATAAATTGGTTAGTCTCTAAGGTTCCACAAGTACTCCTTTTCTTTTTGCGAATACAGACTAACACGGCTGCTACTCTGAAATCTGTCAAAGGAAATAGTTGTAGATTTTTGGAAAGGAGATCTTTCCGGTTTTGTTAATCTTCCTTCCTTCCTTTCTTTCCTTCCAGAGAATACATGGCACACATGCAATGGAAAAATGAAACATCCATCACCAAGTTCATCCTTCTGGGATTCGGGAACCTGAACGAATTTCAGATTCTGCTTTTTGTTCTGTTTTTGGTGATGTACATCCTGACTGTGGCTGGGAACCTTCTCATGATTGCGCTAGTTGTGTATGACCAGCACCTTCACACCCCCATGTACTTCTTCCTGGGGAACTTGTCTTTCCTGGAGACCTGCTACACCTCAGTCATTTCCCCCAGGTTGCTGGCTGGGTTCCTGGTAGAGGATAGGACAATCTCCTTCAGGGACTGTATCACACAGTTATTTTTCTTTGGTGCTTTGGCTTCCATAGAGTGCTTCCTTCTTGCAGTCATGGCTTATGACCGTTACTTAGCCATATGCAACCCACTCAGCTATAAGGTTATGATGAACTTCAGGGTCTGCCTTCTGTTGGTATCTGCCTCCTGGATAACTGGTTTCTCAGCCTCAGCTTTAGTAGTGGGAATGGTGCCCCAGCTAAACTTCTGCGGCCCCAATGAAATTAATAATTTCTTCTGTGACATGGCGGAGCTGCTCAAATTATCCTGTGCAAAAAGCCCCCTGGCGGAAATGATCATTCTGGTCTGCTGCTCCCTGGTAGCCCTGATCCCTTTCCTCTTCATAATTGTGTCTTACGTTCTTATCCTCTCGGCCATCCAGCAAATCGCCTCCTTCGCCGGGAGGCAAAAGGCCTTTTCCACCTGCGCCTCTCACCTGCTGGTGGTGAGTCTGTATTACGGTACCATCATTATCATGTACATGGCACCATCAGCGGACCTGTCCCCAGGCTTCCATAAAACTCTGTCGCTTATGTACACGGTCGCCACCCCAATGTTCAACCCCATCATCTACAGTCTGAAGAACCAAGAGGTGAAGGGGGCCTTCAGGAAAGTCATGATGCAGAATTTAGGCATGATTTAGGCTGTGATTTTCAGTATGGTCTCAGGAGATTTAGTACAAAACTCCCATTGGCAGATCAGTGCCTAATTTCTTTAGACCACCTTGAATAACCTAGCCCAGATCTCAACAAAATTATGACGATTGCCTACAATCTTAACTGGATTTATTACTGATCTCTTTGACTGGGTCTTTCTTCTTCCCCAGCGTCACTCAGGATTTCACAACACTGGGCCTGAAAAAATTCCTGTGAAGTTAGAGGCAGGAAGTTTGAGAAGGGACTTATATCATGGCCCTTATTGTCCAGCTGGGTTTGAAGTGTCTTTTCATGGTTGCAAAATGAAATGTGGACACTAAACTTTGGTGCCTTAGATGTTTCTAAGATCTTTGATTTCCCTCTTGGACTTTCCTCCACGCACTCAACAACAGCTCCTCCCGCCAGCTTTATCTGCACAGAAACTCACCCAAAAAGGCAGAACATGCAGAAAAAGCGTCGTGCATGACCAAGTATTCAAGGTTGGAGGGAGGGTAAAGCAGCTGTGAAGACATGTTTAAACTGAGTCCCTCTTCTCAGTCTGAAACAGCACGGCACTGCATAGCTGAGGCTCTAACAATGGAACTAATCCTTGACAAAATATGAAGTCTGTCTGAGATTTTCAAAGGAGCCTATGGGAGTTAGGCACCCACATCCAACTGTAATTTGGGTGCTTAGTTCCCTTCAATTCCTTTGGGAATCCCAGCCTTCCTGGTTGCCAGATGCCAACACCTGAGCTCAAGAAAACCTCTTCTACCGAGTGTAAAAAAGAGCAAACTACAGAACATCTGAAACCAGGCAGGGGAGGACAATGGTTTGTGCAGAGGGATACGCATGCACATTTGTGTGTGTACACACATCAATTAATGTAAACATTTTGGCATAGTCTATATAACCATTGCATTTATGCATCACAGTATATTGTCCACATCTGGTTCCCAGAAGTAAGCATTTCCATCAGTAAGTTTTCTGAGGAAAGCTGTCCTACGTTGACCTGAATTATACCGGTGTTTTGAGGGAAGAATAAGTCTATCCACTTCTTATTGCAAAACCTTGTAGGAGATTGTTATTCCCTGTCCAATTCAAAGATTTTCATAAGTACAGTCGAGTCCCACAATTTAAAACTCAACCCATTAGCATTATGGACAATTTTGTGTCTCCAAAGCTTTGTTCTTAGCAATGCCCGGTGTGACTTGACTTGTTTTTCCCTAATGTAATTGCATTTAGTGAAACAGCCTAATGAGTCTCTACAGGGAAATGGTTCACATCATGATGAAGCATAGTTTACCTTTCTGAGCAATGATGGTCCGTTATAATGCCCGGCCCTTTGCCAATAGTCATCCTTTATTTCATGGACTAGCTGTCCATGACTCATTCTTGGCACGTACTGCCATACTGCTCACTTTGCAGTATAACAGCCCATTTATCAACCTTTCTTTTTGCTCCCCACTCAAACATTATGGGCTATGTTCTCCAGTGGTGTAAAATAAGGTTGCTCCACTGAAAATAATGAACTGGATTGCCATCTGGTTTAAATTGACATAGCTCCATTGAAGGCAATGGGACACATTCCCCCTATGGTGTAAATTGATGTATCTCCATTGAATAAGTGAGACGGGATCCCCAGCTGCTGGGAATCAGCCATAGCTCCACTGGAGCCAATGTCCCAGATCCCCAGCTGTAGGAAATTGGTGTCTCTGCATGGAAATTAACAGAGCTATATCAGCTTACTAGAACTGAGAATCTAGCCCTATAGCTGCTCCTTTTTTATCTCTTATTTTCTGCAGCCACCTAGAGGTGTTTTTATAGTATGGCTTCCCCTTTGGAACCCCAGAGGTTCTGCTGACATCTGGTCCCCATTATACAATGTAGCTGCTCCTTTCTCACTGCATATCAATCATCCAGTACAATGTACACGGTAAGGTCTCATCAGTGACCCAATTCAGGCATGCTGCAGCATTTAAACAGTACAGCTGCTCTGTTCTCCTTCCTTCCCATCCTGAGGCAGCAAGATCTGGTGGATTGGGCACTGGAGGTGTGGATTTGTGCCCTCGCTCTGCCATATATCTGCTGTGGGGTCTGGGGGAAATTATCTCACTTCTCTGTGCATTGGTTTCTCTTCCCAATCTTTGTTACCTTTATCTGTTTAGACTGTAAGGCCATTGAGTCCGGATCATCTCATACTGTGTGTGCAAGCCCTAGCAAGCACAATAAGGCTGTGATCTTGGATAGGCCATGAAATCACAGCTGTGATATACATAAATACTACTACTAATTGTCCCTTTTGGCCTATTGCTCTCTCAGACTGATTGGAAAGAAGTGGAAGGGGCTATTTCCGGTGTTCTCCATCCTGAAGCTAGAGGGTCTGGATCACAAACAGCACCCCCTTAGGGTAAAAACCTAATTTTTCATCTCATGACTACTGTCTCAGTCTCTCTGCAGACTCGGGCAGATGTTGCTGCATCGATTACACTCAAGGCAGTTGTCCCCTCTGAGCATGATTGTCTCTGGCTCTCTGCAGACTCAGTCAAGTGTTGTGGTGTTGGTAATACTCAAGGCAACTCCTGCCTCTCAGAGATATTGTCTCAGGCTCTCTGCAGACTCAGGCAGAGAGGATGAATGTGTCTTTCCCCTTCCTTCCCATAGAGCTGAGGGAGCTGGTGGGGGGATAATCTGTACATTTAGGCCTGAATGCTCAGACCAGGATGGAGAGGCAGAGCAGAGGAAGAGAGAGTGAGAGCAGCCAACTAGGAGAAGCAAACTGAGGGCTAGCGGCCAAGGGAGGGAACAAACTAAGGACCACATTTTCAAAACAGCTCAGCATGGCAGATGATGAGCTGTGTCAAAAATCTATCTCTAAGTGCCACTAAGGAGTTGCTGGCTGATGGACATTTTTGAAAACCCGGTTCTTTTCAATGCCTAAATGGGAGCGGAGCTTTTTTTGGAAAATCTGTCATCAGTTGTGGGTGCCAGGGTGTTGGAAATCTGGCCCTTTGGGTGAGATTTTCAAAAGCACCTAAGTGATTTAGCAGCATAACTCTAATTACTAGAGCCATTGGAACTTGGGCTTTAAATAGCTTAGAGTCTTTTGGAAAATCCCAGTCTTGTATGTGTCCAGCTTAGTGCTGAAACATCCCAGCCTGGGAGCTATATTGTGGAACATAATGGAGTGCAGAGCGCTGTCTTTGGATAGGTGCCCTTGTGCTATCTGAGCACTTCCCAAACAGTGACAGATTTTATCCACACAACAGCCCTGTGAGGTTGAGGAGGATTATCACCTTTTTACATTTCAGGTACTAGGGCACAGATTGGAAGTTTTTCTAAAAGAGCTGCTTCAGGAATTGTTTTGGGGCAGTCCTCTGGCCTGTGTTATACTGCAGGTCAGACTAGATGATCACAATGGTCCCTTCTGGCCTTGGAATCTATGGATCTCATATTTATATCATTTACAGGAGAAGATGGGGTCTCCCCTGACACCACTGAAGGGCATTTGGAATGACCAAGACTGGGAGTTACTGTGTTTTCTGTGCAGACATACAAACAATGATCCTGATTCCATCAGCCTTCTCTTCTCAAAGGATGACTGTCTTCCAATACATGCTCTATGGGATAATTGCTACTGCATGATCCATGTAAAGCCTGTTGCTGAGCCTGACCCATGGTTACTGGCCTAGTACATGGGGGGAAGCTGTACATATGATATATCTTGATTTTAGTAAGGCTTTTGTCACAGTCCCACATGATATTCTCAGAAGCAAACTAGGGAAATGTTGTCTAGACATAATTATTGTAAAATGGGTGCACAACTGGTTGAAAGACCTTTCTCAAAGAATAATTATCAACGATTCCTTCTGAAACTGGGAGGGTGTATCTAGTGGGGTCCTGGAGGGCTCATTCCTGTGTCTGCAACTATTCAATATTTTCATTAATGACTTGTATAATGGAACGGAGAGTCTGCATATAAAATCTGCTGATGACACCAAGGTGGGAGAGGTTGCAAGCACTTGGAAGACAGGATTAGATTTCCAAACAACCTTGACAAATTAGAGAATTGGTCTGGAATCAACAAGATAAAATTCAATAAAAAACATGAGCAAAATACTTCAGTTAGGAAGGAAAAATCAAATACACACCTACAAAATCGGGAATAACTGGCTAGGTGGTAGTACTGATGAAAAGGACATGGGGGTTAGAGTTTGAATATGAGCCAACAATGTGATGCAGTTGTGAAAAAGGCTAATATCATTCTGGGGTCTATTAACAGGAATGTCGTATGTAAGACACAGGAGGTAATTGTCCTGATCTACTTGGCGCTGGTGATGCCTCAGCTGTAGTACTGTGTCCAGTTCTGGTCACAGGAAAGATGTGGATGAAGTGGAGAGACTCCAGAGGACAGCAACAAAAATGATAAAAGGTTTGGAGACTCTGACCTGTGAGGAAAGGTTAAAAAAAAACAGGCATGTTTAGTCTTGAGAAAAGAAGACTGAAAGGGGACCTGGTAACAGTCTTCAGATATGTTAAGGGCTGTTATAAAGAAGCTGGTGATCAATTGTTCTCCATGTCCACTGAATGCAGTACATCAAGTAATGGCCTTAATCTGCAGCAAGGGAGATTCAGGTTACATATTAGGAAAAACTTTCTAGCTATAAGGATAGTTAAGTTCTGGAATAGGCTTTCAAAGGAGGTTGTGGAATCCCCATCACTGGAGGTTTTAATAACAGGATGGACAAACGTCTCTAAGGGATGGCCAAGGGTTACTTGGTCCTGCTTCAGGGCAGCACTGGACTTGATGACTTCTTGAGGGCCCTTCCTGCCCCACATTCCTATGACTTTATGGCGGGTTCACTCGGGCAACATGCATGAGGTCAGAGATGGAGGCAGGGAAGAAAAAAAAAGGAAGCATAGCCATCAACAAAGCTGAGTTCAGGAGTCAAAGGGACAACAGAGCTTAAGACAGAACCAACTAAGACCCAAGCAAGTCAGTAGATGCTGTCATCTACTGGCTCTTTCCGAAAACATCTGCCACTTTCTCAACTGTTGTCGCACTTTGCAGACATATAGTAGACATAACTGGAAATTCATGAAGGAACTCTTATGACATCTAGTAACCATTATACAATATAACCAACCCTCCACTTTCAATCATTCTCTGCTGCCCCCGCCAGTGCCCATTATACTGGATAGCTGCCCCTTTCCTATGCCAGTCTCTTGTGCTAACTAATGCCTGTTATACATAATAATATGATTATTAATAATAATAATACTCAGCTCTTATTTTCCCCTGTGTTAGTTACCTTCCCAAAGCATCAAGTATTTCCCTATATTTCATTTAATTCTAATTGTATTTTTAAACCGTTCCTAACTCTTTGAACTCACATGTTATCTACTTGGACACAGTTGCAGGCATATCATATCATCATCGTCATCAATAAAAATACTAGTATTTCTTTTGACCATCATGTTTCTTTATTGTTTTCTGGAGGCAAAAGGCATTTCCAATAGCTCTGTGAATAATTTTCATAATACATGTGAACCTGGTGAAACCGCACAACAGATAGTTCAGAGAGAAATACGGGATGTATCAGCAATTCAGGCAAGCAATCATTAAAATGTAAATTAAACTTTGAAACTTAATTTGAAGCATATGAAACATATTATCCCCTCATTTATCTTTTTTTAATGCTAAAACAGAGAGTGACAAAGGAGGTCTTGACATCTTGGAAGTAATTTATGCAATTCACTTTTTTTTTAACCTCTAAGGCACAAATTTGAATGAACTGTTGCTTGTTTCTTTATGATACAAGCTCATAGGCCATGCTGAGAGGCATGAAAAAATAAACAAATAAACACACACAAAAAGAAACCTAAACACACAATGAACAGTCCCCTTGGAAGACGCTTTAGGCCAGTTTGAACATCCCAGAAGCAGAAGTCTCACTGAAAGTCACTGAGGCTGTGTCTACACTACAGAGGATATACTAGCATAGCTATGTCAGTGTAGCTATGCTGAGATAACACTGTAGAGTAGACCACCAATGATAGGGGTTTTTCCATTAGTGTAGGAACACCACCGCCCTCAACAAAGTCAGCTACGTCGATGGAAGTAATTTTTCTGTCGGTAAAGCTGCATCTACACTAGGGATTAGGTCAGCACAGGTCAGTCAGGAGTGTGGTTTTTTCACATCCCTGATGATGTGGTTATGTCAACCTAACTTGTAAGTGCAGACCAAACCTTAGGCACTTTTGAAAATCTCATCCATATCGCACAAGTTCAAAGCATAAGAAGGATCCATTCACAAATAAGCAGAGGTCTCATATACTTACCCCATAGGGGAATGTAACCTACCTACTGCTTGTAGGGAAGAGGGTTCTAAGGGCTAGGCTTTCAAGGTGTTTAGGCAGCTAAAGATGCAGACAGGTGCCCAGCTGGAGTTGTAAAGTTCCTAAACAGGTTACGTACCTAACTCACATGGACGTCAATAGGAGTCAGGCACAGAGGTGAAAGTAAGTTGGTACGCCCCGGTACGGCATACCGGCAAGAGCCCATGCACCATACTAGGGTGGATCGGCTTCTCCAGGAGGCAATTTAAAGGGCCTGGGGCTCCCAGCAGCGGCTGGAGCCCCGGGCCCTTTAAATTGCGGCCAGAGCCCTGCCGCCAGAGCCCTGGGGAAGCGAGGCGGGGCTCAGGTGGCAATTTAAAGGGCCCGGGGCTCCTGGCGCAGCTACCGACCCGGGCCCTTTAAATAGCCACCAGAGCCCTGCCGCCGCTACCCCAGGGCTCTGGCAGGCTCCAGGGACGATTTAAAGGACCCAGGGTGGTAGTGGCAACCGGAGCCCGGACCCTTTAAATCGGCTCCCAAGCCCTGCTGCTGGAGCTCTGGGGGTTGTAGCGGCAATTTAAAGGGCCCGGGGCTCCACTGCGGTAGTGGCGGCTGGGAGCCCCTGGCCCTTTAAATCGCTGCCGGAGCCCCCAGCTGCCACTGTTACCCCGGGGCTCTGGCAGCGGGGCTCAGGTGGCAATTTAAAGAGCCTGGGGCTCCCACTGCCTCTACCCTCCGGAGCCCTTTAAATCGCCACCTGAGCCCCGCTGCTGGAGCCATGGGGTAGTGGCAGCGGGGCTCTGGCGGTGATTTAAAGGGCCCGAGGCTCCCAGCTGCTGCTACCACAGTCCCAGCCCCGGACCCTTTAAATCTTGATTTATAGGGCCCAGGGATGTAAAGGCCCTGCCTCTTCTGGTAGAGGCCACGCCTCTTCCGGTTGAGGCTCCACCCCCTCCTAAGGACTCCGGAGTACGGGTAAGTTCTTTAAGTTACTTTCACCCCCGGTCAGGCACCTAACCTGTTTAGAAAATCCCACTGGACTCCCATCTACATCTTTAGGCAGCTAACTACCTTAGAAAATCTAGTCTTTGGCTCTTAGCGCAACCATAGCTGGAGGGAACAGCCTGGATTTGTTTGAATGCTTGTTTGTGGGGTGAGAAATGTAGGATGAATTTCTACCACTAACAACAATGTGGTTTGAGGACAGGAGCAAGGCAAAAGGGAAAATAACCTGAGGGTGGAAGAAATTGAGTGAGAAAATAAGAGAGGAAGGGAGAGAAAGGGACTGGGATGGAGGAATGCTGAGAGGGCAGGGGAAGGTGGTGGAGAAAGGAGGGAGCGAGAGAAGAAGGGACTGTGGAATGGATGGTGAGAAAGAAGAAGGAAGGAAAGAAAAAGACAGGGGGAATGTAAAGAGATGTAGACAAAAGCTGCAACCATGTCCCCAAGAGCAGTAACAAGAATCAGTCCTAAACCTGAGTGAGAGTTTGAGCAATTAGAGCATTTGTATTGTGTTAATTTTAGTTCTCATGATTAGACAGTTAGCTACAGGCCACCTGGACTCTGCTTCTCTGCCTCGTTATATCAGATCAAATTATCTCCATTTCATTGCCAGTGAAAAGCAATTAGCACGATTTATGTGATGCCGTGTGAAAGGCACAAATTTACTGGCAGCTTTCCTCAGTGCCGCCTTCACCTCTTTGTTTCTCAGGCTGTAGATGAGGGGATTGATCAGAGGAGTCAGGACCGTGTAGCCAACAGAGAACGCTTTGTGAAAGGCCCTCAGTTGGTTGGTTTTTGGCAACATATAAACTGTCATTAGGGTCAAATAGAAAATTTTAACGATGATGAGTTGCGAGGAGCAGGTGGAAAAGGCCTTTTGCTTCCCAGTGGTTGAAGGGATTTTCAGGATGGTGGCGATGATAAAAATATATGATATTACGGGCAGTGGAAATGGTGGCAGCGTGAATATATAGGCCAGGATGGAATCCAGGAGTACAATGAGGCAGTTTTCACTGCAGGAGAGTTTTCTTATTGGGGTGAAATCACAAAAGAAATGGTTAATTTCATTGGGACCATAGAAAATTAGCTGTGACATCAAATATATTATGGTGCTACAAGCCAGTGATCCCAGTATCCAAGACCCAGCTGCTAGCTGGAGGATAAACCTACCATTCATAACAACTGCAAAATGTAGTGGTTTACATATCGCTAAATACTCATAAATAAGACATTGCTGCTAGGAGATAACATTCTGTAGCTGCCAATGAACATAAGCAATAAAATTGTACAATGCAGCACCAAACAGAAACGATTCTGTCCCCAGTCAGGAGACTGGCCAGCGTCCTGGGCAGGAGGGTGGTGCTGTAGCAGGTCTCCAAGCAGGACAAATTTCCCAGGAAGAAGTACATGGGGGTGTGAGGGTGCTGATCAGCCACAACTAGTGCAACGATGAGGATATTGCCAGCCACAGTCACAATGTAGGTCACTAAAAACAGCAGGAAGAGAAGATTCTGCAGCTCAGGGAGATTCTCAAATCCCAGGAGGACAAATTCAATGACAGATGTTTGATTTCTCCATTTTGTGTTTGCCATGTGTCTTATCTAGAGAAAATCAAACAAGCGTTGATGCATTTTGGGAGACAACTAAAGAAAATATCATCACATTGTCACAGATTATGAGCAATTAATTCAATATATCTTTTCAAACTGGCTTGAGTGAGATAGGCACCCAAATTGAATTGGATTTGGATGTCTGACCCCAATAGGCTCTTCTGAAAATCTCAGCATACGTACATAATGTTTAAATGTCTCTCCTGGTTAATTGTTGAAAGAATAACTGGATGGAGAATGCAGCCTAAGGAGATATATTAACATCTTTTGACAATTTTTTTGTCATTGGGTTAAGCTGAACGTCAGTCTCCGAAAACCTGACGAATGCCATGGGGTACTGGATGGGGTGACCAGATACCATTGTGATGATGGTCGCCACTGTGATGATGGTCAGATAGATAGATAGTGATTTGTGATTCATGATTTCAAGTGCCTTATATTTTCAGTGTACAATTTGAGACAACAAAATCACTAATCACTAATCAAAATCTTGGTTCAACAGATGGATAGATAGATTATATGGAAAGAGAGAAAGAGAGGTTATTGTCTGGCTGGTATGTAGGTAGTTAAACTGGTAGATGAATCTTTGTTCATATATTTCGGAGTGGTAGCAATGTTAGTCTGTATCAGCAAAAACAATGAGGACTCCTTGTGGCACCTTGGAGACTAACAAATTTATTTGGGCATAAGCTTTCGCGGGCTAAAACCCACTTCGTCAGATGAATGGAGTGAAAAAATACAGTAAGCAGTATATATATATATATATTTATATATATATATATGTATCTATGCGTTAGAAAATTATATATTTATATATATATGTACCCATGCTTATATATGTACCCATGCTTCAGTCACACCTCAGACTGCAGTGTAGACATACCCTCACTCTAGCTAGGCTAGCTCCAGTGAGGGTACGTGTACATTGCAATCCAAAGCTGGCTAGGCTAATTTGAGTGGAGTAACTTGAGTGCACTAACTCAAGCTAACTGTTGCAGTGAAGACAAGCCCTTTAACATGTTCATCGTCACAACATTCTGTGAGGTAGGGAATTGCTATTAACCCGATTTCACAGATGGGAAACTGAGGCACCGAGAAACTAAAGGTAAAATTTTCAAAAATGCCTAAAGACAAGATAATCACAGGTATTTAAGTACCCAAAGATGCACATAGACACCTACTGAGATTTTCAAAAGCACCTAAGCAGGTCTGGTGACTAACTCTTATTGATATCCATGGGCGTAGGACCAGCCTAGCCCTTTGTAAATGGGACTAAATGGTATAGGCACTCAAATGTCATTGAATGTGAGTTGGGCACCTCCCATAGGTCATTCTGAAAATTCCAGATGCAATACTCTGGCCATTTCCAAAATCTGCTGTCTTCCCATTTGATGGGTGTAATTTGCCGTTTCATGATTATTTTATAGGGGACTTGTTGACCCTCAATATTTTTTTTATTTTTTTGTTTATTTTATTGATTTATTTTTGCAATTTTAGTTCAGACTATGTTTTAAAATCTCTGTACTGGTCAGTGTATTGTGATAATATTTAAAGCTCGTCAAAACTGGCTATTTCCATTCCACGGGGAAGTCTGACTTTTTTTTTCATTCCAAATCGGAACAAAACGAAACAATTGTTTGTTTTCCCCTGTGTATGAAAATGCAAAATGTCCAAAATATTTGGTTTGGGTCAATCGAAATGAAGTTTTATAGAATCAGAATAGCTATGAGCATGGTTGAGAACTCCTTTTGTTCAGAATGTCACCAGATTCAATCATCAGTAGGATTCACGATCTGTTACGGTCCAATTTTTAAGTTCTCAGCCATTTTGCCTTTACAAATTAGACCCTTTGCAACAACAAGCCATGTATCTATGCCAGGGAAGAGTCATTGTGATATTAAAGGTAACTCAACCAATCACCACCCTTACTCTCCAGATAATTTGCATGCAACAATTTCATTGGTTATGTGAGGGAGCTTGGATAGATGGTTGATTACTTGGCCCATGTGCCAAAGTACTTCAAAACCACCCACACAACAACCAGCACGCAATAAACCCAAACACATATAGCCCCTCACCTCAGCACATGTCCCTCTTTCACCACCCGCTCAAATCCACACACCATTCCCAGAATGACTCAATAAATTGGTAATTAAGGCACTCACCCAGGAGGCAGGAGATGTAGATCTTCTCTATGACTGATTCAGATGGGTGCCTGGATCACCAGACTATAGAGTCATTCTCTCTCTTTGGCCCAATGTCCATTTAATTTTTTATCCAAAGCAGAATAACCTCAGTAGGAGAGATTGAGAGCAAAATAACCAATTTGTCTTGGCCAAACCAAAAAATCAATTATTTCCCCAGTTCTAGTCAAGGCCCCTAAATATCATTGTCATTCAGTGCAAGTTAGATGAGTTACTCCCTCAGGCTCTGTTGAAAATCCAAGGTGTGATTCTACCCTCACTTACACCAATTTTACACCATTGTAATTTGACTGGAGCAATTCCATTTATTTCTGTGGAGTTAGCTTGGAGGAACACTGGAGTAAGTGTGCTCAGAATTTGTTTTATTGCCATCAAAGGTGTTTCTGAAATCAGAATCTGGCACACTGACATCAGTTGATTCCTTCATGATTTAGATGATGTGAGAGCAGAAGCGGGTCAAAATTGTTCAGAGCAGAGCTGATCAGAAAATGGTTTGGTTTTGGTTTTTATTAAGAGAAATTTGATGGCAAAGGCAAATATTTTTGTTTTTGTTAAAAAAATCGGTGGCAATGTTTTCCTTTTTTTTTTCCCCATCCCAAACCCTCTGAAAACAAGAAAACAGATTTTTTTTAAACTTTGGGCAACTGAAAAATTTTGGCTGAAAACTGAAACATTTTTGGCTAAAAACTGAAATGTTTTCAGCCAAAAATTTTCAGGTTTGTGGTTTCTATTTTCCAAAACAGATGCTTTCCACCAAAACATTAGCACCATTGAAAACCCAGCTGTACATTCTCTACCTCGGTTAGAAAAACAAACCCCGCCAAAAACCCAAATAATTTTATTGTCTCTTCTATGAGTCTTTTAGGTTGCAAGGATTCAGTGCACAAAGGAACCTATCTCAACAGAGACATAAAGTAACTGAAATACTCATAGCCATCAAGGCATGGTTTCTTCAGAGTTATCAAACACGCTAATCTCTCCAACTACTAGTAAATTTTAAAAAAATGATTATCTTAGAATATTCTTTTAAAATGTAATTGTTTTTCCCTATGTTATTGATTTTTACCCAGGCACATCAATGCATTTCTTTACCTTGGTCCTATGGCTCCACTGCCTTGCGCCTTTGTGTTTCATTTACATGTGGGCAATGTAAATACTGACTGGGTGTGAAAACACTCCAGCCAGTGGAATGAGTGGGTAATACTGGGATGGAGTCATTTTGCACTCACCTTGCATTGGTGTAAATGACTGCTCATGGTATATGAGTGGGGCATCAGCCTCCCTAAATGTTATTCCTCTCTCCATGGCATTGCATTAGTTTAAGGAATAATACTAAGAATTATAATGTATAGATTTTCAAAGGAACCTAAAGATGTTATGTGTCCAATTCCAGTTGAATTTAAACTAGTTCTATGCCTGAAAAAATCCTCTTGTCACCTGCTAGCAACTATGTTAGACAGAGGAATTCTCCTCTCATGTTATAGGACAGGGAGATCCAGGGTGACATTCTCAGAACTAGCCACTGATTTTAACTGCCTCAGGTTTTGGGTACCCAATCTGAGACACCTTGGGCTCGATTCGCAGAGGGCCTTAGGCACCTAGGAGATCACTGGGGTTCAGCACCCAGGCTCCCTGTGCAATGAATGGAGAGAAATAGGACCCTAAGAATGGGATTCACAAAAGCAGGCCTGCTACGCAGCTTCTCACCTAAGTTAGCCGAAGTTAGCCAAGGAGAGGGATGTGTCCCTAAGCCCCACTCCCTCACAGAGTTTGGCACTTACGTCCAGTCTGCAGGGAGCCACCTATGTCTGCTTGGGAGTCTCAGCTGTGAGCTCTCTCTTGGGGTCAGGGAGCCACCCCATTTTTGCAGGAGGAGGGCCTTGCTCATAACTGTTAATCCAGTGGTTAGAGTACTCACCACAGATGCAGGAGACGCAGTGCCTAATTTGTGCTGAGCCCCAACACCTCTAGGCTTGGCAGTTCAAAGCCCCAGCACCTCTGGGCTTGCTGCATTGGTTATGAATGTAAAAAAATTGCTTGAGACCCAGCCCCTCTTTCATTACAAATTGCACTGAGGAGACCTCTGGTTCAAGTTACCCCTCCAGCTCAGGAGGAGAAGAGAGCTAGGCGAGCTAGGTGGAGGAACACCTGCCTTCCCCTGATTCATGCATAGCTCTGGGAGTCAAGTGTCCAGACACCTATAGGGAAGCAACAGTGTGGATGCTCAGAGGAAGAAACATAGGTGCCTAGGGAGCTGTTACTGCTGCAAAAACGTTGGTGCCAAGCAAGTTCCAATGCCTGTGGGGTTCAGGAGCAGCTGAGGGGGGCGGGGGCTGTGAATCCCAGTGAGGCCTGATTCTGGGATTTAGGCACCTAAGGTGGCAATTAGGTGTTTAATCCCTTTGTGAACCTTACCCCTTGAGCCTGATTTTCTAACTCCAGTCAATAGGAGCTGGGGGTTCTTAGTCCTACTGAACATCAACTACTGGGGGGCTTACGTTGGGCATCCAAAAATGGGAGCACCCAGAATCAGTGGCCACTATTGAAAATGTTTGTCATGTATTATATGTGTATATATTGCAGGATTCTCCCAGCTAAACCAGTGAATGAATGATTATATTATCTCTGCAGTTGGACAACAACAGGGCGACATGGCTAATGAGAACCACACGGTTGTGACACAGTTCCTCTTCATGTCTTTCTCTGAATTCTTGGAGTTGCAGATTTCCCTTTTCTTCTTAGTGCTGGTTTTGTACCTCATCACCTTGATGGCCAAAACTGTCATCATCACGATCACAGTGGTGGACCCTGCCCTTTGCTACCCATGTATTTCTTCCTCCGGAATTTGTCCTTTCTGGAAATTGGTTACACCTTGTCTACCATCCCCAAGATGCTGGAGAACTTCCTCTCCGAGGACAAGAGTATCTCATTCTTGGGCTGTGCCACAAAGATGTATTTCTTTTCCCTCCTGAGGCTCAGGGAGTGTTGCCTACTGGCCGCCATGTCATATGACCGTTATGTGGCCATATGTCACCCTCTGCGCTATATGGCCATGATGAGCAGAGGTGTGTGTCTCCAGCTCTCAGCTGTGTCCTGGCTCATTGGGGTGCTGGTGTCATTAGGACAGACAACTTTCATATTCACTCTGCCCTATTGTGGGCCCAATAGGATTAACCACTTCTTCTGTGACCTGCCCCCACTGCTGAAGTTGGCCTGTGCAGATACTTACAGGAATGAAGTAGCTGTTTACACCATCGCTGTCATCTTCATTTCAGTCCCCTTCCTGCTCATCCTTCAGTCCTACGTCCGTATCCTCTATACTATCTTCAAGATACCATCAGCTGCAGGCAGGAGCAAAACTTTCTCCACCTGCTCCTCCCACCTCATTTATGGAACCGCCATTGTGATGTATCTGAGGCCCAAATCTAGCTATTCACATGACACTGATAAACTGCTTTCCCTGTTCTACACAGTGGTGTGCCCAGTGTTAAACCCTTTAATCTACAGTCTGAGGAATAAAGAGGTGAAGAAAGCCTTGAGACGGGTGATGGCCAGAAAAATATTTATTTGAAACTTGTAAAAAAAATTAAAAACATATTCTTGTGATGGATTTGGAGTTGCCTGTAGTAATTTATGAAAATACCATATGATCTGTATGTTTGTCTGAATATTGTAAAGGTGTTTTTGTATTCATATATTGGGTTAATTTATTAGTTGGGTGGTCAGGAAACTACTCAGGAAGCTATATGACAACACAGTTAAGAGCTCCTCAGCAAACACCAAGGACAATTAACTGTGATATCCTTCCTCCACCTGTGGTTGGCCTGCCAGACCAGTTTTCCCAGGACTGAATCCCTCCCCCCGATGAGGTCAAAATTTCAAATTTTGAAAAACATCAACAATTCTATTAACTTATCAAAGCAGAGCAAAACAAATTTACTAAATTTCTGACAAAAATCTATTTCCATGTTTTTGAAGATCTAACATTTTCCTTCATTGATTTTTCACCCTGCAGAATTTTGCCCCCTTCTTTTGCAGCCTTCCTCATATCCTTTCATATCCCAATTTCACTGTAGCACTTAAATAGCATTTTATTTTATTTTTTTATTTTCTGCTTCAATTAATGATTTCTTTAAAGAATGTTCTACTTTAAATTCTTCAAGGACCAGTTTCTACCACTCTCCCTCTCATGGAGTACCTTAATGTCTGAGTAGAGATAACAGTCTGGAGTTAGGTGTTACTCATTGTAAGCGTGAGTGGCAGAATTCAGGTTGAGATTTTAAAAGGATACTAGGAGTTAGGCACCCAAATCTAATTCAATTTCATTAGGTGTTGGCCACCTAGCTCCTGTAGGCCTTTATGAAAATCCAGCTTTCATGTTCAGGGCTTGATTCCTGAAGCACTTATCACCAGGGTATAGTGCTTACTACAATGAACAGTTCAATTCAATCACAGATTCCAAGGCCAAAAGGAACCACTGCGATCATCTAGTCTGACCTCCTGTATAATACTGGCCACAGAACTTCCTCAAAATAATTCCTAGAGCAGATCTTTTAGAAAAACATCCAATCTTGATTTAAAAATTGCCAGTGATGGAGACTCCACCACGGCCATTGGTGTATGATCCAATAGTTAATTACTCTCATTGTTAAAAATGTACACTTTATTTCCAGTCTGCTTCAACTTCCAGCCATTGGATCATGTTAGACCTTTCTTCGTTAGATAGACTAGTCAAAAAGCTACTCATGGCCAGCATTACCTTTAATTAGTATCCTCATGTTAGATGGATTTGGGTGCAGTTGACATTGGGATATTCCTTGTAAACATGGAACCTGTTAAGGAGTTGGTAAAGAGAAGTAGGGGGCTAATGAAAAGGATAAGTACTTCTGAAGAGATAGACCTGGATGTAGAGCTGGACTTTGTGGAGCCATAAAGGTGCTGAAGTGAAAGAAAAAGAGTGGTGGTGGTGGTGGTAGGAATGAGAGAAAATGGGGAAAACTCACTTTCACATTTTTATTGATCCCCCCCCCCATATCAAAAAGTGGAAGAGTTTTCTAAAGGTATAAAATGTGAGAGAAAGTAACACTTCTCACTTTCTAAATCCTTTTCACACTATTCGGGGGGGGGGGGGGGGATTTAAAATAGAATAAAGTGTTTTTGCTCCCAAATTTTCCTCCTTTTTTTTCCCTTCACTTTTCTCAACTTTTCCCATTGATTTTTTTGTCAAACATATTTTTCAAGTTTTTTGTTGAAAAAATGTCAACCAGCTCTAGATAAAACCCCATCTTCCTGCTGCAAAATAACAGGACCCTGTCATTGGAGCTCAGAGAGAATCCTGTTATCAGTATTAGGCCTTTGACAAAAAGTTAAGCAGTTCTGATTAGCCAGAATATATGACTATCACAGTCATAAGGATGGGGGTCTCTATGCAGGTTTCTATCTATAACATCTGAGATGTGCAATTTCATATCTGTGTGAGAGAGTTCTATGCCAATAATCTCCACAAGGGACATACTTGTGTCCTTTGCCTTTATTGTTTCTGGAGATTCAATATAGCCATCCAATGGCGGGTGGAATAACCATGGGAATCCACAACAGCTGGATCCATCCTCTTGGGATACTCCAACCTCACAAACCTGCAGGGTTTGCTTTTCTTGGTCTTCTTAATCATCTTCATGGTGCTCCTTCTAGGGAATGGTGTCATTGTCTTTGTCATGGTGTTGGACTCTGCCCTCCATACCTCCATGTATTACTTCCTGAGAAACTTGTCCTTTGTGGACATCTGCTACACCTCAGTCACCCTGCCCAAGATGCTGGCCAATTGCCTGGCAGAGGATGGAAGGATCTCATTCACTGTCTGTGTTGCTCAGATATATTTCTTGCTTTTACTAGGTGGCACAGAGTGTTTCCTTCTGGCAGCCATGGCCTATGACCGTTATGTGGCCATATGTAATCCCTTGCCTTAAACACTTATTGTGAACAGGGAGGTCTGTGTTAAGATGGTAGCTGGGTCCTGGCTTGTCAACATCCCAGTACATTTTTGGGCAGACGTAGCTGGTGTTTTCTTTGCCCTTCTGTGGGTCTCATGAAATTAACCATTTCTTCTGTGACATCCCCCTCTGCTAGAGCTGTCCTGTGTGGACACCTACAGGAATAAAATAGCTGTGTTTATGGCAGCCCTGCTTTACATGATCACCGCCTTTTTCTTAATTGTTATATCTTATATTAAAAGCTCATAGTAGGTAGGTGATATGGAAGGGGGGGGTTCAGCTGTTGTGACCTGCACTGGATGTGCCATGTTTGTCTTTCTTCCACAGGACAGAAGCGACTTTGTCTGTACAAAGTGCAATCTGGTCTCCATATTGGAAGAGAAGATTGAAGGTCTGGAGCAACAGATAACGACCCTGCATTGTATACGAGAAACTGAGGATTTTCTGGACAAAACTCAGGATAGGCTTCTAGGGGCACAAAGCTCTAAAGATATAGAGCAGGTTGCACAGAGGAGCCAAGAGGCCAGTGAAGAAGCTTGGCAACATGTGACCTCCAGAAGAGGTAAGCGGAATGTCCGGGTTCCAGTAAACAGACACAGGTAACTAACCGCTTTCATGTTCTCTCCACAGGTACCATTGCGGAGAGTGGACGAGATGATATGTCTGAGGGGAGAAAGCAGAAGGAGACTCCGCTGGTTGGAAGGCATGAGATGCGACGTCCTGAGGTTGGGGGTTCCACGACCACCACTCCCAAGAGGAGAAGGCGGGTGGTTGTGGTCGGGGACTCTCTCCTCCGGGGGACTGAGTCATCTATCTGCCGCCCTGACCGGGAAAACCGAGAAGTCTGCTGCTTGCCAGGGGCTAAGATTCGCGATGTGACGGAGAGACTGCTGAGACTCATCAAGCCCTCGGATCGCTACCCCTTCCTGCTTCTCCACGTGGGCACCAATGATACTGCCAAGAATGACCTTGAGCGGATCACTGCGGACTACGTGGCTCTGGGAAGAAGGATAAAGGAGTTGGAGGCGCAAGTGGTGTTCTCGTCCATCCTCCCCGTGGAAGGAAAAGGCCTGGGTAGGGACCGTCGAATCGTGGAAGTCAACGAATGGCTACGCAGGTGGTGTCGGAGAGAAAGCTTTGGATTCTTTGACCATGGGATGGTGTTCCATGAAGGAGGAGTGCTGGGCAGAGACGGGCTCCATCTTATGAAGAGAGGGAAGAGCATCTTTGCCAGCAGGCTGGCTAACCTAGTGAGGAGGGCTTTAAACTAGGTTCACCGGGGGAAGGAGACCAAAGCCCTGAGGTAAGTGGGAAAGCGGGATACCGGGAGGAAGCACAGGCAGGAATGTCTGTGAGGGGAGGGCTCCTGCCTCATACTGGGAATGAGGGGCGATCAACAGGTTATCTCAAGTGCTTATATACAAATGCACAAAGCCTTGGAAACAAGCAGGGAGAACTGGAGGTCCTGGTGATGTCAAGGAACTATGATGTGACTGGAATAACAGAGACTTGGTGGGATAACTCACATGACTGGAGTACAGTCATGGATGGTTATAAACTGTTCAGGAAGGACAGGCAGGGCAGAAAAGGTGGGGGAGTAGCACTGTATGTAAGGGAGCAGTATGACTGCTCAGAGCTCCGGTACGAAACTGTGGAAAAACCTGAGTGTCTCTGGATTAAGTTTAGAAGTGTGTGCAACAAGAGTGATGTAGTGGTGGGAGTCTGCTATAGACCACCAGACCAGGGGGATGAGGTGGATGAGGCTTTCTTCCGGCAACTCACGGAAGCTACTAGATCGCATGCCCTGATTCTCATGGGTGACTTTAATTTTCCTGATATCTGCTGGGAGAGCAATACAGCGGTGCATAGACAATCCAGGAAGTTTTTGGAAAGCGTAGGGGCCAATTTCCTGGCGCAAGTGCTAGGGGAGCCAACTAGGGGGGGCGCTTTTCTTGACCTGCTGCTCACAAACCGGGTAGAATTAGTGGGGGAAGCAAAAGTGGATGGGAATCTGGGAGGCAGTGACCATGAGTTGGTTGAGTTCAGGATCCTGACGCAGGGAAGAAAGGTAAGCAGCAGGATACGGACCCTGGACTTCAGGAAAGCAGACTTCGACTCCCTCAGGGAACAGATGGCCAGGATCCCCTGGGGGACTAACATGAAGGGGAAGGGAGTCCAGGAGAGCTGGCTGTATTTCAAGGAATCCCTGTTGAGGTTACAGGGACAAACCATCCCGATGAATCGAAAGAATAGTAAATATGGCAGGAGACCAGCTTGGCTTAATGGTGAAATCCTAGCGGATCTTAAACATAAAAAAGAAGCTTACAAGAAGTGGAAGGTTGGACATATGACCAGGGAAGAGTATAAAAATATTGCTCGGGCATGTAGGAAAGATATCAGGAGGGCCAAATCGCACCTGGAGCTGCAGCTAGCAAGAGATGTCAAGAGTAACAAGAAGGGTTTCTTCAGGTATGTTGGCAACAAGAAGAAAGCCAAGGAAAGTGTGGGCCCCTTACTGAATGAGGGAGGCAACCTAGTGACAGAGGATGTGGAAAAAGCTAATGTACTCAATGCTTTTTTTGCCTCTGTTTTCACTAACAAGGTCAGCTCCCAGACTGCTGCGCTGGGCATCACAAAATGGGGAAGAGATGGCCAGCCCTCTGTGGAGATAGAGGTGGTTAGGGACTATTTAGAAAAGCTGGACGTGCACAAGTCCATGGGGCCGGACGAGTTGCATCCGAGAGTGCTGAAGGAATTGGCGGCTGTGATTGCAGAGCCCTTGGCCATTATCTTTGAAAACTCATGGCGAACGGGGGAAGTCCCGGATGACTGGAAAAAGGCTAATGTAGTGCCAATCTTTAAAAAAGGGAAGAAGGAGGATCCTGGGAACTACAGGCCAGTCAGCCTCACCTCAGTCCCTGGAAAAATCATGGAGCAGGTCCTCAAAGAATCAATCCTGAAGCACTTACATGAGAGGAAAGTGATCAGGAACAGTCAGCATGGATTCACCAAGGGAAGGTCATGCCTGACTAATCTAATCGCCTTCTATGATGAGATTACTGGTTCTGTGGATGAAGGGAAAGCAGTGGATGTATTGTTTCTTGACTTTAGCAAAGCTTTTGACACGGTCTCCCACAGTATTCTTGTCAGCAAGTTAAGGAAGTATGGTCTGGATGAATGCACTATAAGGTGGGTAGAAAGCTGGCTAGATTGTCGGGCTCAACGGGTAGTGATCAATGGCTCCATGTCTAGTTGGCAGCCGGTGTCAAGTGGAGTGCCCCAGGGGTCGGTCCTGGGGCCGGTTTTGTTCAATATCTTCATAAATGATCTGGAGGATGGTGTGGATTGCACTCTCAGCAAATTTGCGGATGATACTAAACTGGGAGGAGTGGTAGATACGCTGGAAGGGAGGGATAGGATACAGAAGGACCTAGACACATTGGAGGATTGGGCCAAAAGAAATCTGATGAGGTTCAATAAGGATAAGTGCAGGGTCCTGCACTTAGGATGGAAGAATCCAATGCACCGCTACAGACTAGGGACCGAATGGCTAGGCAGCAGTTCTGCGGAAAAGGACCTAGGGGTGACAGTGGACGAGAAGCTGGATATGAGTCAGCAGTGTGCCCTTGTTGCCAAGAAGGCCAATGGCATTTTGGGATGTATAAGTAGGGGCATAGCGAGCAGATCGAGGGACGTGATCGTTCCCCTCTATTCGACACTGGTGAGGCCTCATCTGGAGTACTGTGTCCAGTTTTGGGCCCCACACTACAGGAAGGATGTGGATAAATTGGAGAGAGTCCAGCGAAGGGCAACAAAAATGATTAGGGGTCTAGAGCACATGACTTATGAGGAGAGGCTGAGGGAGCTGGGATTGTTTAGTCTGCAGAAGAGAAGAATGAGGGGGGATTTGATAGCTGCTTTCAACTACCTGAAAGGGGGTTCCAAAGAGGATGGCTCTAGACTGTTCTCAATGGTAGCAGATGACAGAACGAGGAGTAATGGTCTCAAGTTGCAATGGGGGAGGTTTAGATTGGATATTAGGAAAAACTTTTTCACTAAGAGGGTGGTGAAACACTGGAATGCGTTACCTAGGGAGGTGGTAGAATCTCCTTCCTTAGAGGTTTTTAAGGTCAGGCTTGACAAAGCCCTGGCTGGGATGATTTAACTGGGAATTGGTCCTGCTTCGAGCAGGGGGTTGGACTAGATGACCTTCTGGGGTCCCTTCCAACCCTGATATTCTATGAAAATTGCCAGCACAATTCTGAAGATGTCATCAATCCAGAGCAGACAGAAGGCCTTCTCCACCTGCTCCTCACACCTCACTGTAGTGACTCTATTCTATGGCTCTGCTATGATTGTGTATTTAAGACCCCAGTCTCTTAAATACACAAACTCAGTGGACACTGACAAACTGCTTTCTCTGTCTTATACCATTATGACTCTGATGTTTAACCCCCTCATATATAGTCTGAGGAACAAGGAAGTGAAAGCTGCCCTAAGGAAAATATTAGATGGAAAATGATTCCACAAAATACACCACATATTCCTCAAATAATGTTCTAGATTTCTCTAAATTCCTCTCAAGGCAATTCAGACCTTCTAAAATACATTTCTGATTTCTCAAAAGAAGTTCTAGATTTCTTAAGATATATTCTAGACTCCTTGGAAAGTCCACCAGACATATTATTGATTATTATGCATTCCAGTTTGCATAAGACTCGAGACACTCTGGCAAACTGAAAGGATTCATTCAGACATGATCACAAGATACATTCCATATTCCTCAAGATTTGATTTGATTTTCATGTTCAACTTCATCACGTGTATTGGAAGGAACAGAGAAGAAAATATTATCTTGAGGGAAATAGTATGTAGAAAACAGTTGCTTAATATTGGGTTCACATCTGTTTTCTTGATAAAATGTGACAATTGTAAGTATAAGTGGATTTGATAAAGCAAGCACATTTGTAATGAATGAATGCATTTTGATAACGTAAATTCTTTCTTTCTTTCTTTCTTTCTTTCTTTCTTTCTTTCTTTCTTTCTTTCTTTCTTTCTTTCTTTCTTTCAGTTTCTGGAGAACTGCATTAAGGTCTGAAACAATATGTATCTTCAAATATAAGCCAATGTGTAATACGTTTTAAATGCAGATTTCATTGTGTCACACTAAATAAAATACGAATTTTAAATTCAAATCACTAGGATTACAAACACTGAGTTAATTTATTTTATCCCCAAACTTTTAATCAGGATTACCTAAAAGGAAATGAGTATTTTGATGCTAGATTCATATAGGGACTTAGGTGCCTAAATTCCAGAATCAGGCCTTCCCGGGTGTCAAGGTTCCTTCCCACTTTGAACTCTAGGGTACAAATGTGGGGACCTGCATGAAAACCTCCTAAGCTTACTTTTACCAGCTTAGGTTAAAACTTCCCCAAGGTACAAACTATTTTACCCTTTGCCCTTGGTTTTCCACTGCCACCACCAAACGTTTCTCTGGGTTCCTGAGAAAGCGTTGTTTGGAAACGTCTTTCCCCCCAAAAATCCTCCCAACCCTTGCACCCTACTTCTTGGGGAAGGTTTGGTAAAAATCCTCACCAATTTGCATAGGTGACCACAGACCCAAACCCTTGGATCTTAGAACAATGAAAAAAAGCATTCAGTTCTTGAAAAGAAACATTTTAATAGAAGAAACAGTAAAAAGAAAAGGATCACCTCTGTAAGATCAGGATGGTAACTACCTTACAGGGTAATTAGATTCAAAACATAGAGAATCCCTCTAGGCAAAACCTTAAGTTACAAAAAAGACACACAGACAGAAATATTCATTCTATTCAGCACAGCTATTTTCTCAGCCATTTAAAGAAATCTTAATCTAACACATACCTAGCTAGATTATTTACTAATTTCTAAGACTCCATTCCTTTTCTGTCCCCGGCAAAAGCATCACACAGACAGACACAGACCCTTTGTTTTTCTCCCTCCTCCCAGCTTTTGAAAGTATCTTGTCTCCTCATTGGTCATTTTGGTCAGGTGCCAGCGAGGTTACCTTTAGCTTCTTAACCCTTTACAGGTGAGAGGATTTTTCCTTTGGCCAGGAGGAATTTTAAAGGGGTTTACCCTTCCCTTTATATTTATGACACGCCCCCCAAATCTCAGCTAGGGTGAAATGCTGGCTGGGATTTCCTCCTGGAGCTCTAGGAAAAACAGAGTTAATAAGACACATGCACCTCTAAATATACTACCAAGTACATAAAGACTAACAATATTTTCCACATCTCATGGACGATTTTAACCAGTTGATTCTGAGAAACTTTCACGGGAGAGTGCATCAGCCACTTTGTTAGAAGCTCCTGAGATGTGTTGGATGTCGAAATCAAAATCTTGGAGAGCTAAACTCCACCGAATAAGTTTTTTGTTATTTCCCGTGGCGGTATGAAGCCACCGTAGCGCAGCATGGTCGGTTTGCAGGTGGAAACGCAGTCCCCAAACATATGGGCGTAGCTTTTCCAGAGCGTAGACAATAGCATAACATTCTTTTTCACTGACTGACCAGTTGCTTTCCCTCTCAGGCAGTTTTTTGCTGAGAAACACTACAGGGTGGAATTCTTGATCCGGTCCTTTCTGCATTAAAACTGCTCCCACACCACGCTCGGATGCATCTGTGGTTACTAGGAACGGTTTGTCAAAGTCTGGGGCCCTTAGTACAGGGTCAGACATGCGTATCGCTTTAAGCTGGTTAAAGGCCTTCTGACACTCTTCGGTCCACTGAACGGCATTTGGCTCTTTCTTTTTGGCTAGGTCTGTCAGTGGGGCGGCGATTTGGCTGAATTGCAGTACAAATCGTCTGTAATAACCGGCCAAGCCTAAGAAGGATTGAACCTGTTTCTTTGACTTTGGGACAGGCCACTTTTGGATAGCATCCACTTTGGCCTGTAGGGGGTTGATAGTTCCTTGACCCACCTGGTGTCCAAGGTAAGTCACTTTGTTTAGGCCTATTTGACACTTCTTAGCCTTAACAGTTAGTCCTGCCTCCCTTATGTGCTCAAAGACTTTTTGTAGATGTTCCAGGTGTTCTGCCCAGAAATCCGAAAAAATGGCTACATCGTCAAGGTAGGCAACTGCATATTCTCCTAATCCCGCTAGGAGACCATCGACAAGTCTTTAGAAGGTGGCGGGTGCATTCCGCAGCCCGAAAGGGAGTACATTAAATTCATACAGCCCGAGATGTGTGGTGAAGGCTGACCTTTCCTTGGCGGATTCATCTAGCGGTACCTGCCAGTACCCCTTGGTTAAGTCCAAGGTAGAGATGAACTGGGCCCGTCCCAGTTTCTCTAATAGTTCATCTGTGCATGGCATTGGATAGTTGTCTGGGCGAGTTACAGCATTTAGCTTACAGTAGTCCACGCAAAAAAGTATCTCCCCATCTGGTTTGGGAACTAGAACCACTGGAGATGCCCATGCACTTCCAGAGGGGCGGATTACCCCCATCTGTAACATATCCTGCATCTCCCATTCTATAACAGTTTTAGCTTGAGGAGACACCCGGAAAGGTTGGACTTTAATTGGGTGAGCATTACCTGTGTCAATGGAGTGGTATGCCCATTCAGTCAGTCCTGGGGTGGCTGAGAACGTCAGCGCGTAGCTAGTCCACAGCTCCTGGATCTGCTGTCGCTGCATACGCCCAAGGGTCATGGAGAGGTTCACCTCTTCCATGCCACCAGCACTTTTCCACTTCCATGCCACCAGCACTTCCATGCCACCAGCACTAGCATCTTGAAACACAGGGTCAGAGTTGAAGCGAGCAGCCAAAGCCTGTCTACCTGGACACTTCTAATGGCCATAAAGGAGGTCAATAGGACCAGACCCCAGATCTCCTGGTCTAGCACCATATCCAGTGTATATTACTGCTGTTGAGCACAAATGCTGTAAATGGGTCCACAGAACCACAAAATAAGACACAGTCCATCCCCCAAAGCACTCACAGTCAAGTAGACAAGGCAGGGAGAAGGAGGGAGGGGAAAGAGAGGCACAGAGAGGGGAAGAGGCTGCCCTACGGTCACACAGCAGGTCAATGTCAAAGCCAAGAATAGAACACAAGCCTCCTGACTTCCACTGACCCTCACAGCACAGACATAAAGTCACACAGGAAAATAATACAACATAGAAGTGACTGAGTGACACATCACATAGATGTTCACAGATTCTAAGGCCAGAAGGGACCATTGTGATCTGACCTCCTGTATAACACAGGCCAGAGAACTTCCCCAAAATAATTCTTAGAGCAGATCTTTTAGAAAAAGTCCAATCTTGATTTCAAAATTGTCAGTGATGGAGAATCCACCACGACCCTTGGTAAATTGTTCCAATTGTTAATTACTCTTAGTGTTAAAAATGAGTTCCTTATTTCCAGTTTGAATTTGTCTAGCTTCAATTTCCAGCTGTCAGATCAGGTGATTCCTTTCTCTGCTAGATTGGAGAGCCCATTATTAAACATTTGTTTCACATATAGATACCTATACCCTGTAATCAGCCTTAACCTTCTCTTTGTTAATCTGCCTAATTAATAGCAAATGATTTCATTAAAGTGGAATGGCTTCAACAGGAGAGATGGAGAAGACCCTACCTCAAGATTTCCCCTAGGCCAGTGGTTAGGGTATTCACATGAGAAGTGAGGAGCTCTTGTTGAAATCCTTTCTCATCAGGCAGAGGGGGACTTAAACTGGGGGCTCCCCCCACCTGGGTGAGTGCTCCAAGTCTTGAACAAACAGTCATAAGGAAGGCCTCCTTCACCTTCACCTTCCCCTCACACTCTTGTGTGGACAGAGGCAGGTGCCTTCCAAATTCTTACCCCCCCTCCCCCACCAAAAAAAATCTGAAATGTTTTGAATGGGGGATGTCAAAAACATGTCAATATTTTTAATGGAAATGAAATAAATTGACATGTCAACATGAAATTGATGTTTTGTTTCTCCTGATCAAAAAATTGGGAAAAAAAAAAAATCATTAACATGGACATTTTTCCATTTAAGCTTCTCATCAGAAAATGTGATTAAAGAAAATGGACATTTATGTTCATTTTTATTAAATCACATTTTCTGATGAGAATTTTTTTAATAGAACTATATCCCCAAAATAAAGTTAATGCAACACACTGTTTTCAGTCAAAAAGCAGAAGAGCTTTATTTACTGAAAGCAGAAACAGCAGAAAGAGCGAAGGGGCCAGATTAATAAAGGCATTTAGGTGCCTAGTGGGATTTCCAAAAACATCTAGGCCCCCGTTGATTTCAATGAGTTTTAGACACTTAGGTGCTGTTGAAAATCCCAATAAGTACCTTAATATCTTTGAAAAATCTGTCCCTAGGTGATGAAGTGCTTGGAACAGCTTCCAGGTAGATGAGGCACTCAAGAATTTTTGCATGAGCTGTTTGGGAGGAGTGAGCATGGTGGGTCAAAGGTAGAGCTGGACAACATTTTTCCAAGTCATGGGCAGATTAATTTTCACTCAGCAAAATCACTTTATACGCTGATATTTTTGTACCACTGAAGAATCCATCTCATCAATCCCATCATTATTGAATGTAGTTGAAATTTTTGGAACGATCTGTAGTTTTTACATTAACTGGAATAAATCACAGGCAATGGATATATCCAAAAACCAGATTCTTCTGTGTCAGCATTTTCCCTTTCAAATATGTAAGGAAATAACTTATTTAGTTGTTAAAATATGTCCTAATCTTCCCAGAATTGTTTCTATAAATGTGGACTATATATTAAAGAAATTTCCAAGTTTATAGAGAGGTGATGTCTCCTCTCTCTTGCCTTACTGGGGAGAATAGAAATATCCAAAATGAATATCTTGCCTACAGTGACTTATATTATTAACCTATTATCTTTCAAGGTCTCTCTCTCTTTGCTCGAATAAATAGGCTTACCATGAAATTTAGATGGGATAAAAACAGTCTCACTTGTCACACAAGATCCTTAAAAAATCCTGGGCAACTGGAGGTATGGGGTTGCCAGATTTGTATCTATATTACCTAGCATTTCAAACGCGTGCTATTGTAAGTTGGTTCCCCTCCTGTAGCTCTGTATACACTCCGACCTGCTTTGAGATCAAAAAAGGCTTAGCCATGCCATTTGGTTCCCTCACTTCTTTTATATACCTTAGGCTTTTCCCACATCCTTAGGGAAAAATCCAATCTTTGCATCTACATGGGGCATCCTGCAATGCGTTAAGGGTATGTCTACACTACGAAATTAGGTCGAATTTATAGAAGTCGGTTTTTTAGAAATCGGTTTTCTATATTCGAGTGTGTGTGTCCCCACAGAAAATGCTCTAAGTGCATTAAGTGCATTAGCTTGGCGGAGTGCTTCCACAGTACCGAGGCTAGAGTCGACTTCCGGAGTGTTGCACTGTGGGTAGCTATCCCACAGTCCCCGCAGTCTCCGCTGCCCATTGGAATTCTGGATTGAGATCCCAATGCCTGATGGGGTGTTAGCCGATGGCCAGGGATGTTTGGTGAGGTGCCAGCTATGCCCGTTTATACCATCCGTGACTTTAACCGCTAGGACGCACTGTCCCTTCGCGGCGGGCAGCCCGGGCTAGGCTGACGGATGTCCCAAGGTCCTAACCACCCGTGACTTTAACTGCTAGAGCTCAGAGCTCCTTCGCAGCGGGCAGCCAGGATTGACTGACAGGTGCCCCAAGAGTTTGCCCCGTGGAGGCGGCACAACTCAACGCTAGGCTCTTAGTACTCTCACCTAATGGCCAGGCTTTATAGCCAAAACGGCTGAGGTTCTTTAATTGTGTTGGCTGCTTTACAGTAAACCAGAGAAACAAGTCAGGCTTATGCACAATGGTTACCAAAATTTATTAAACTAGATTCTAATCATGTGGTTACAACATTGCTAGTGCCTACTTATTTAAATGTAGAGATGTTACACACACAAACAAGTTACAAAACTGAAGCCACAATCCCAAAGAAAGAAAACAAAGTATAGAGCTCTATTTCAAAATATGTGTACACTAAAGATAGGAGATCAGGTGTGGGTGCTTCTTACCCTCCTTGCATCTCTCGATTCCAGCGGTGCCAAGCCAGGATCGGTCACTCAATTCCGTGGAAAGACGAATAAGGGACAAGGCTTAGGGACCCTCTTAGCTGCAGAAGCCTTGGGAGGCTGTCACTTATCTGACCAGCAGATAGATAGTGAAAAGCACTCAAAAATCATGGTGCTGTAGGTCCCCTACTTATACCTCTGTACTCCTTTATTCTCTTTCTCCTTTCTATGCTAAATTGGGGCTGGTCTGTCGGGGTGACGCCAGCTCTCGCAAGAGTAGTTCACACTTGCAAGGGAGAAACAATAAGTTTCGACTACTGGACATTTATTTTATCAGGGTAAATATTTTCCCACCTAGGATGTTGGTGTGTGTGCATCATGCTGTTTTAGTAGGGGCTAAGAGCCATGTCTGTCACAGCGCCTCTGCCTGCTGTGAGCCTAATCGTTGTATACGTTCCCAGAGGCACATTGTAGCAGCACACCTGTGCTTCTCACAGCTTCAAAGGCTGTGCTGGAGTGCCCTGGTGTTTTGGCTCCCGTGTGTTTCCAGCAATGCTGGTCTGAGGGTGGGGGCTGGCTGTCTGGCTACATGGGGCTAAAACATTGTCACGGGTGGTTCTGGGTACATATCGTCAGGCCCCCGTTCCCTCCCTCCCTCCCTCCGTGAAAGCAAGGGCAGACAATCGTTTCGCGCCTTTTTTCCTGAGTTACCTGTGCAGACGCCATACCATGGCAAGCATGGAGCCCACTCAGCTCACTGTCACCGTATGTCTCCTGGGTGCTGGCAGACGTGGTACTGCATTGCTACACAGCAGCAGCAACCCATTGCCTTGTGGCAGCAGACGGTGCAATAGGACTGGTAGCCGTCATCGTCATGTCCGAGGTGCTCCTGGTCGCCTTTGTGAGGTCGATCAGTAGCGCCTGGGCAGACATGGGTTCAGGGACTAAATTTGGAGTGACTTGATCAAGTCATTCTCTTTAGTCCTGCCGTCAGTCCTATTGAACCATCTTATGGTGAGCAGGCAGGCGATACGGATTGCTAGCAGTCCTATTGCATCATCTTCTGCCGGGCAGGCAAGAGATGAGGATGGCTTGCAGTCCTATTGTACCATCTTCTGCCGAGCAGCCATGAGATGTGGATGGCATGCAGTCCTTCTGCACCGTCTGCTGCCAGCCAAAGATGTAAAAGATAAATGGAGTGTATCAAAACAAGAAATAGACCAGATTTGTTTTGTACTCATTTGCAACCCGCCCCCCACTACCCCCCGTCTAGGGGACTCCTTCCTCTAGGTCACACTGCAGTCACTCACAGAGAAGGTGCAGCGAGGTAAATCTAGCCATGTATCAATCAGAGGCCAGACTAACCTGCTTGTTCCAATAAGAACAATAACTTAGGTTCACCATTTCTTATTGGAACCCTCCGTGAAGTCCTGCCTGAAATACTCCTTGATGTAAAGCCACCCCCTTTGTTGATTTTAACTCCCTGTAAGCCAACCCTGTAAGCCGTGTCGTCAGTTGCCCCTCCCTGCATCAGAGCAACGGCAAACAATCGTGCATCTGAGTAGAGAGTGCTGTCCAGAGCAGTCACAATGGAGCACTCTGGGATAGCTCCCAGAGGCCAATACCGTCGAATTGTGTCCACAGTACCCCAAATTCAACCCGGCAAGGCCGATTTAAGCGCTAATCCACTTGTCAGGGGTGGAGTAAGGAAATCGATTTTAAGAGCCCTTTAAGTCGAAATAAAGGGCTTCATCGTGTGGACAGGTGCAGGTTTACATCGATTTAATGCTGCTAAATTTGACCTAAAGTCCTAGTGTAGACCAGGGCTAAGATGATTACAGCATCTGATCTTACTAATTCTCTTCTCGTACCACTATGGGATACTCCGTGCCTCAGGATCAAGGTCAATTCCACGCTTAAGACAATTTGGATAGAAAAAGGATGAACAAAAATTGAAGATATAATACAAGATAATAGACTGGCATCCTTCGATTACAAGTGTAACAAATATCAGTGATTACTGTCTCACAGTTCTTTCCTTCAGTTACTATGATGAAGGATTCATGCAAGGATTGGGGATGATCGGTCTGTTTCAACTCTTTCACCTCTAGAAGAACATGTTAAGAAAT